>NC_047508.1:18136139-18298639 GCF_902827115.2 Pseudochaenichthys georgianus | reverse complement strand
AAGATACCAAATGAAAAACAAATTAAGTACATGCAGGACAACAATGTATGAGAATATATAACAAAATCAATTACCCCTCTTGCCCCCCATCCAGGGTTCGAGTTATGTAGGAGCCAATGGGAGCTGAGCTCACATAAGGAGGGGTCTTAGCTCCCACGGACGCAGTGAAACTATACATCTGTGGGGGTCGCTAATACATTACCAACAACCATTATTTTAATCACAAATAATGCATGTGTCAATGTAATGAGTATTTTTTACGTTAACAAGGTAAATAGGCTAAAAGAAAAGCATGCTTTCCAAAAGAACTACGCATCTCTTGAATGACAATATGCCTGCACTGCACCTCCAAGGTGCACAATACAATACAATGCATAATACATTATTACGCAATCTATGCCGATGATGTGTGTGTGTGTAGTTGAACCTTTTCATATTTTTTGTAGCAAGTAGAGAGAGGGCTGCTGCTGAGTGTGTGTGGGTGCGCGCGTGCGTACCCAAACACACTCACACGCAGCAGCAGACTCCCCATAGAGCACAGTTTATAACTCGAAGCCTGCCCCCATCCATACCAAAAATAAGTTAGAAATATTTACCTTCATCCTCCGAGGATTCGGCATGTCTGTTACGACGAGGAGAAGGTGAATGCTTCCGAGACTCTTCGGACTGCTGAGGAGACCTGGAACCCTCTGGGGGCCGCTCTGGAGTTTTAGTTGGCCCGACTTTCTTGCATTTCCTCAGGGCCACCGTATGAAGGTAGATATGGCGCAAAATGCGAGAGCGTGTAAAACCTGATGTGAGCACTTGCAGAAACAAAATCTGAGCTTGTGTGCATACATTTACACTTGTATAAAATATCCACGTAACTGTGAACCAAATTTACACTTGTACAACATATCCACGTAACTGTGAACCAAATTTGAAGTCACAGAAGAAAAAAAAAAGTTTTGTAGCTTGTAGAAAAAAAATGAACTTAGTGATGAAATGTTCACTTGCAGAAAAATACATATGTTTTAAATATATTTTCCATTACAACTGCAACTTGGTTATTACAACCTCTCAAATCAGTCATTACAACTTAACGAATCTGCTCTGTGGCAGTATAAATCAACAAATTTGCGGTCTTGACTTTTGCTACACTTGCGATAAATGTGTCGCAAAAGTAATTTTCACCTGTAGATGTGGGGGAGGGAGGGGGGTTGGAGCGAAGGGGCGGAGCTATCAGAACGACGAGGCTCGGGTCAGTCACACAGTCACAGCCACAGTCAGGTCGAACCGGATGACTGCGGGGCTAACGGTTCCAGAGCCATATAATAGAAGAGTTACGATCTGCGGCTAGCAATCTATGGTTGCAGCATAATAGACCATTCGTGATGGACTTTTGAAGGTAAGAAGACGTTTAAAGATTTATATTGCGGATATTATCAGAACATCTGAATCAAATTAACTACACATGTGTATTAAAAGATGTTAGTGGATTATCTCTTCAATCAGTATATTTAAAGTTTACAGATAACAGATTAGGCTAGGATACCGGATAAAGTTAGCAACACACGTTAACCATGAACAGCTTAATCCGTTCTCCTAATGTTATTTCCTCCAACGTTGTGGAATTAGAGAAAAGGGGCTTCTTAACATGCTTTTATCCGGGGTGGAGGGAGTTACATATTAGTTAAATATAACATTGGGGCGTGTGATTGTAGTGGGGATTGTGAAATGAGGATATCCATCTTGGAGTTCAAGCTAGTATAATAGTTAACGTTACACAATAATAAGGAAGAGAGCTATTTTTGTGATACATCGCTATTGATATGGATTTAGAGTGCATATTTGAGACTTCTAAACAGTAAACAAAAACATAACTTATGGGTGAGTGTTTTTAGCAGTCATATTATGTCTTTGTGATTCTGTTGATTATTACCTGTCTGTATTATGTTGCAGGTCAGCTGATTTTGGATTGATGGCAAAGGGAGAGGGACTTAAGTGAGAGTGAAAACACATGGTATCGGTCAGCAATTTCCCATCCTATGCTAGATGTATCTAACCCTTTCTCCTGTCTCCCTCTTTCAGCACAAGAACCCCAGGGGGATTCAATGGAGCCTGAAGACCTGCAATGATATCCACATAACAAACAATCAAAAATGAAAAAGGGTCGCCACTTATTATTATTTTTTATTAAAAAAAAAAAAGTACCTGGCTGGCGCCCCCTAGCAGCAGCGCGCATATTTCAGCAGCGGCGCTGTGCCGACACTATTTGTATATAGGGGAAACACTGAGTTATATTGTTTGTACACATGGTTCTTTACATATATATCTGTTTGTTTAAGGTGTCCAGGTGATGCAGACAGGCTGGACCAGAGAGTGAGAGACAGAACTGGACTCCTCACAGCAGTGAACTTCAGCACAGGTACAAAGACTCTTTTTTCATACTGTACAAAGAATCAAGAAAGATATTGCTTTAAATAAATGAAGTATTGACTTGAATACACTGATATACATTCCATTAAACAATACTAAATACTAGATCACCTACACATCAGTTAAGTTGAGGTTTTTTTCCATGCAAAAGGTTACATTTAGATGTTAACAAGCAATATGACTTTGTCAGCTTTTTAATTTAATGTATTGAAGGCAAAGATATTTAACACATAGTGAGAACTATAGGTTACTTGCGTAACCCCAGTACTAAGAGTAACATGAAGTGAGATGTCTCACTATGGGATGCGCCTCATCGCGGAGAAAACAGAAGCATCAATCTCATTACGCCAATCCTGATTGGCTGGTGATCTTGACATCAGCGTCAGGGAATTCACCCCCTATAAGTAGCCTGCGCCACGACGCATGCGTCATTCAAAATAAGCACCTCTTCTCGCTTCACCATAGCAAGGAGGGCCGTCTGGTGAGACATCTCACTTCATGTTACTCTGAGGACTGGGGTTACGCAAGTAACCTATAGTTCTCATTCATAACACTCCGTTCGATGTCTCACTATGGGAAATTGTAGCTCCCGTATTGCCAGACGAGCATATCTCGAAAATCACCAAACCGACCAGAACTTTAACAGGTAGGGCTCCAACTCAACCAGGTGCCCAGCACTGCTTGAGTCAAACTGGGAGTAGAACGTCCAGACTGTTAAAAAAGGCAGACAAAAGTGAGCGGCGAGGACCAGCTCGCCGCTTGCACCAATGTCTTGGATGGGAGACATCCTGGACAGAGCCCAGGATGCAGCCAGACCCTGAGTCAAAAGAACTCGCGAACCCGAGGGTGCCTGCGAACTCTGACTCGTATGGGCCCCACAGCAATTGCTTCCACAAACAGTGGGAGAGCCGTTGCTTAGTAACAGGCTTGCCCTTATAAGGGATAGCCCAGGACACAAGGGGCTTGGTCATTATGACGAAGCACCCCTGATCTGTCCCTGTACGTGCGTAAAGCACGGCTGGATACGGCAAATCCGGCCGCTGTTCCCCGGAGGAATACAGTGGCGGGGAGGATGCCTCAATGTCAAATGTGGTACCTGAACCAACCGCCTTAAGATAAAGGCAGGGTTGGGCTTCAACCACACTCTGTTTGCCCTGAGGCGAACCGAGTGCCTGAAGACTGTACAGATAACGCATGAGTGCCACTGGCTCGCTTTCCAGCTGCCAGGGTCAGCTTCATGTCACACTGTATTCAGATTGTATCACTCACGGGCCAGGCCCATAGAGCCAAGCACTCTGGGTGTGGGTGAAAGATCGCCCCCCCCCGCTTGGGACAGTATGTCCCTGCGTAGTGGGAGCTGCCATGGCTGCCCGCACAGCAGCTGATATATCTCCGCTAGCCAGTACATAGCTGGCCAGTGTGGAGCTATCAGAATAAGTGTGTGGCGTTGCTCTCTCACTCTGGCCAGAGTTGGAGGTATCAGAGCCAGGGGTGGAAACGCATACAGAAGGCCCGGGGGCCAATCGTGCGCGAGTGCATCCACGCCTAACGGTGCATTTAGATCGCGCATCAAAAAGAACAGCTGACACTGAGCATTGTCTTTCGATGCGAACAGATCCACCGCGGCTCTGCCGTAACGCACCCACAGCTGGCTCACAATCCTTGGATGTAAAGTCCAGTCTGCATAAAGTGGTATACCTCTGGACAGTAGATCTGCCCCGAGGTTCTTCACTCCTGGTACGTTGCGTCGCTCTCAGAGAGAGGAGACGTCTACCGCTCCATAGGATAAGTTTGCGCGACAGTGTGTGTAACTGGAGAGAACGCAAACCCCCTTGGCAGTTAATATACGATATTGTGGTCGTATTGTCTGTCCTCACGAGGACATGATATCCCCTGAGGAAAGGCAGAAAGTGGTTTAGGGTTAGAAACACCGCTAAAACTCCAGGTAATTTATGTGCGCCCGCTGGAGGTCTCTGCTCCAGAGACCCCTCACCGGGCGACCTTCATAAATACCTCCCCAACCTGTCAGACATGCGTCAGTGGTGACCACTTTCCGTGAAAGGACAGCACCCATAGGCACACCTCGTACTAAAAAAGTCGGGTGTAGCCAGTGGCGTAGTGTCATTACGCATTTCGCAGTAACCATCACTCTCCGCGGGCCATGGCGCTCGGGTTTAGTTTTAGGGTGGCCACCCAGCGCTGAAACTCCCTCATGTGTAAGCGTCCCAGTCATACGACCAGGATGGCTGAGGCCATGAGCCCCAGCAATCGCAAGCATGATCTGAAGCAACCCTGTCTCCTAAAAATTACGTTCCCACAGAACTAAACTGCATTCTCAATTACGTTTAGCTAGAAACGTATTTACTCCCACGTTACGTTTGTTATGAACGTATCTCAAATACGTTTATTTTCTACATATCTTCTAGAAACATGTTTTCTCCCAGGTTACGTTCCTTATGAACGTATCTGAAATACGTTTATTTTCTACATATCTTTGCCATTTATTGTCTTGCTTATAATAATGATAATAGTCATTTATAAATATCATTTTAGAGCACACCTTTGAAATCGACAATCGGGCTCGATATATGGTTAAATTAAAATCAGTAGGCGAGGCTGTAATTTCGCCAGCTGTTACTCTCATGTGCGAGGCAGAACATCATAGTTTTAACATGCCAAAAAGCTGCTGTGTCGTTCATTGCACCTCAAACATTAAAACAAATCCAGAGTTACGTGTTTCTGTACTTACTCTAAGAAGAAAGGACAGTAACAGAAGAGCTCTGTGGCTTCAGGCTTGATCGCCGTTCAAATGACAGCGTTGGTTTCCCCAAAAGTGGACGGGGCTGTAAAGTGAAGTAGATTTTACTGTCATCTATTATTCAAAACCATTCTATTTATTCTAACGTATTACATGCCAGTGTTTTATCTTTTTATTTATTTGTTTTTATTTTAAATCGTATAATGTCGGACTTTTTTTGTCGTCTTTGAGGAAAAGAAATGGGGTTTAGAGATTCAAAATACTGAAATCTGTATTTTTTTAAATCTCTTCCTTCTAATTTGTTATTCTTTTCTAAATAACACACTGTTATTTACTCAACAATAACACACAATTATCCTTGTTTTTATTTATTCGTTTAATTCTATAATCTTGGGAATTTTAGCATGCTTTTTAGCCGTAAATAAAGTCACCAGAAACAGACGGGACATTTCGAGATTTAGGATGGCCCAAGACACTACACTACCCAAAATCCCCAGCTATCGTTTGGGACTACAGTCCCGTTGACAAACCCCGTGATGTTGCGCCGAGGTTACGCCGAGCGTCAAGCTCTTTGAAATGGAACGAAACCACGTCAGACTATTCAAAACTGGACTCGAACGCCCCACCAGAACTACACATGCTGGCTATTGTGTTTCGCAACATGTTCTCTATGGCACGTCTCTACTGGGAATTGTAGTTTTAAAAGACGTTTTTCCCAAATGTAGAAGTTGACAGTATTAAACTGTGTACAGCCCTGGAGGTTTAGGCGATAGGAAACACATTGGTGTGTACACATTTAAAACATGTAATTACTAAATGGGTGAAAATCGCTTGTATCCATAATGGGCAGCATTAATATATACCCACATGACAGCTCATTGTTACTTTGTAATTCTACTCCACTACAATTCAGAGGTTAACCTGGTATTTTTACTCCACTACATTTAGTTTAGCTACTTTGCAGATTCTGATTAATGATGTGGAATATAAACAACCCTTAAAGCAGACTTTAGTTACACCTGAATACAATTCAGGGAAGGTGATTGTCAAGTGCCAACAATCAGGAGAGATATTTGATAGTTGGTGCTTGAGAAGACTAAACATTTATCTGCAGATCTTTATAAAGTATATTCATTACTCGTTATTCTCTACTAATAGTTAATTAAAAACTGTATAATGGCTATTTTGCATATCCCTTTCAAGATTTCAAGGTTTTCTAAGGTGTATTGATCTTATACACAACTTGGGTCGCAGGTTCCTCAACAGACATCTATCAATATGTGTGTACTGTATACCTCCACCATTAAACTGTCATATTCTGCACATTTCTTATTCTATCTACATACATAAGAGTATAATTAATGTGTATAATATCATTTAAAATAAGTGTTTCAACATAGTTAACATTGCAGGAAAGCAATATTTTAGACGTTAAGTACTTTGTCAGGCTTAATATTCATCTGTAGATAGATACCCCCAGAGCTTTTTTAAGTATTTTTTAATGTGTTAATAAAGGTTAATTCGTTTTTCTGTTTTGCACATCCTCCTATTAATATCTTTGTACATCCAGCACTAAACTGTTTTATTGTAGAGATCACTTAGTATCTTCTTGACTTTTTATATTCTATATTTCTATCATTGACCTTCTACTTTCCCCCTATGAAAGTATGTACTCTTAATATTGTTTTGATCAAATAAGATTATTCAACAAAAATAATTCAATAACATGCTTTCACCACTAGGCGGTGCACACAAGGTACACACAGCATACTAATAATAACTTTGTATTATTAGTGTAGACACTTATGTATAACATCTGAAGATGTGTAGTTTTATTCATGTTTTTACATAATTTTACAGGATATTGCTATACTATTTATTTTGTTTTACTTCTACACATTAATATCTGATTTGTAAAACATCACAGACAGAAAGGCATAGGCTATCCGTCATTTAATAGTAAGCTATTGAAATTGTGATTCCATAGATGTGTCTCCCATCACCCAAATCCCCTGACTATTCTCTCAACTCAGTATTTAGATTCTTATATTCAAAGAAAATCAGTAATATCTTTAAAAACTACAAGTCCTTTTCGATCAGCTGTGCACCGTTATGGTGTAAATATAACCTATATACCAATTGGATCAAATATAAAAGTCAGCCGAATTACTATTGATACTGCAAGGAGACGTATTTTGTGAAAAGAAATTGAAGATGTTGTTTAATTGTTGATATATTTATGATCCACGTCAAGTATTCAGTTTTGGCAGCAGTTCTCCTGTTTGTCTCTCTCTATAAATAAAGAATTACGGCAGATGTGTAATATGTAATGCAGCCGAACCGTGTATTACAATGCCGTTATGTGATGACTTCCAAAGAGAAAAGCAAGCACACTCTGAATTAGGTATTATTTTATTTTTCGTTGTCGGATATCATATCTCCATATCATATCAACACCATATCCCAGCGTGCATTGCGGCTAAAACATCCAATCAACAAGCTTCAAGCTGAGGATCTTGGGTAATCAGTTTAGTGGGTTTGTGGTGTGTATCGCTCAAAATGTCCCGTCTGTTTCCGGTGACTTTATTTACGGCTAAAAAGCCCAAGATTATAGAAATAAATGAATAAATAAAAACAAGGATAATTGTGTGTTATTGTTGAGTAAATAACAGTGTGTTATTTAGAAAAGAATAATAAATTAGAAGGAAAAGATTTTTAAAAATACAGATTTCAGTATTTTGAGGCTCTGAGCCCCATTTCTTTTCCTCACAGACGGAAAAAAAGTCCGACATTATACGATTTAAAATAAAAACAAATAAATAAAAGATAAAACACTGGCATGTAATTTACGTTAGAATAAATAGAATGGTTTCTTTTGAATAATAGATGAGAGTAAATCTACTTCACTTTACAGCCCCGCCCACTTTTGGGGAAACCAGCGCTGTCATTTGAACGGCGATCAAGCCTGAAGTCACAGAGCTCTTCTGTTACTGTCCTTTCTTCTTAGAGGAAGTACAGAAACACGTAACTCTGGATTTGTTTTAATGTTTGAGGTGCAATAAACGACACAGCAGCTTTTTGGCATGTTAAAACTATTATGTTCTGCCTCGCACATGAGAGTAACAGCTGGCGAAATTACAGCCTCGCCTACTGATTTTAATTTAACCATATATCGAGCCCGATTGTCGATTTCAAAGGTGTGCTCTAAAATGATATTTATAAATAACTAATTATCATTATTATAAGCAAGACAATAAATGGCAAAGATATGTAGAAAATAAACGTATTTAAGTTACATTCATAACTAACGTAACGTGGAAGAAAATATGCTTCTAGAAGATATGTAGAAAATAAACGTATTTGAGATACGTTCATAACTAACGTAACGTGGGAGAAAATACGTTTATAGCTAAACGTAATTGAGAATGCAGTTTAGTTCTGTGGGAACGTAATTTTTATGAGACAGGGTTGTCTGAAGAGAACATGTTTGCGAGACAAGATCTGAAAGCTTTCACTCTTTCCGCTGACAAGCGAGCTGAAAAGGGCATAAACCCAGGAAGAGTATAGTCTGCGCGGGGCACAACGTGCTCTTCTCTGTATTTATTATGAAACCCTGTCATGCCACTCGCTTCTTCTTCCTCGACTGCTGGCCGAAATTCTGGGTTGGCTGCGCCTGGGCTGCAGCCGGAACCGGAGATTTTCTAGGCCAGCTCGCCCTCGTCCCCTGCCTGGGCTGGGGACTCAAGGCGTTCTTTCATTTATTTATTTTTTGAGCTGTGCCCTTGGCTCGAAGCCTGGATGCGTCAGCGGAAAATGTTTTATGACAGAAAAATCAATAAGTGTGTGACATGTGTTTATGCGGACTTGAGGATGGTGTTGAGGCATCTCTCGAGGCGGCGGGAACACATTTAGAGCTGGGGAACCGTTGACTTCCAGCTCTGTCACAGAGGGGAGAAGGAGCGGCTGTCACGCCGCTCGCTTCTTCTTCCTCGACTGTTGGCCGAAATTCTGGGTTGGCTGCGCCTGGGCTGCAGCCGGAACTGGAGATTTTCTAGGCCAGTTCGCCCTCGTCCCCTGCCTGGGCTGGGGACTCGGGCGGACTGCGACCTCTGCGTTTTCGGTATTTTGAACCGAGCAGGGTTCGGGGGAAGCTTGGACGAAGGGCTGCCGCTGCAGCGGCTGGGCCATATATCCTCACAGAGCTCTGCTTGGTATGCGGTTAGCAGTGAGGAAACGTTCAGAGCCCTGGCGGACAACGCTGCGGCTCTGTAGGACCGTTCAGTCATGGTCGACTGGAAACGGTCCACCTTCGCTGGCAGCGTGGGGTTCCAGCAGTTCCATCGGCAGTATGCGGAGCAGGCCGAGCCTCCGCGGGCGAGACCATGGTGAGGTCTCGCCGGGAGCTCCCGCCTGGTGAGGCGTGGGGCTCCGTTCCCGCGTCTCTTGCCGCCACCGGGTCCCGGCCTGACACGCCGTGGGATCCCGGTTCCGCAGCTGCCGCTGTTAGTGAGCCCTAGACCAACACAGTGAGGGGCTCAGTCTCTGCGGCGGACGCCCCCGTGTCTTGATTGCCAAACGGCGAATCAGCGGACATGAGGGAGTCCTGTTCCAACAAGGCGTCCATCTTGTTCGCCTCGTGGCGTGGAGAGGACCCGCTCGTAACAGGTACGTCGTTGAGAGAAAAGTGTTACCAACCCGTCCTTAATCCGGAGAAAAGGGACGGTGTGGGTCCTTTGTTCTCAAAGAATATTGACTGGTGTGTCAATATATTTCTAATCCTTTTCTCCTGCGTGAGAGAGAAAAAGAACAGCGTCCTCGCTACCGTGGTGACGGTAGTAAGGGGAAGCTAGCTAGCAACAGGTGTGTTGCTAGCTTGAAAAAATCAGACCTACCTTACTTTCCGGGGAAGAGAAGGGCGAGGTCGATTTCAATACTAACTGGCGTTAGTATTACCATCTTCCTGCAAAGCAGAAGGAGTAGCCGGCGAGCGCCCGTCGACCGAAAAGGTTATATTTGGGTTCAGTATGTGGACCGTTAAGCTTGTCCGGCTACTATAGAGATGTGCTCTGAAGCGGGAAGAGGTGTTTGAATGACGCATGCGTCGTGGCGCAAGCTACTTCGGGGGTGAATTCCCTGACGCTGACGTCAAGATCACCAGCCAATCAGGATTGGCGTAATGAGATTGATGCTTCTGTTTGCTCCGCGATGAGGCGCATCCCATAGTGAGACATCGAACGGAGTGTTATGAATGAGAATTGCTACTATTTATCTCTCAATATTGTCTGTAAAAACGTGGTAAAAGTTATTCTTTCAGTGAGACAACAGAGCAAGCTTCTACAGTTGCACTACGTTTTGTAACAGTTTCATATTATTTTGATAATAAAATATATTTCAATGTTGATGAATTTCATACTGTTCATTCATAATCTGATTACAATTAAAAAATAATGATATCAACAGCCCCTAAACACACCTCTTTCATAAATAACACACTTGTTCTGCAATAATATGTTTTATGTTTCCTGTCATTTTTGTTAGGAAAGGACATGCCTGAAAGACACGACTCAACATTTTCTCCTTAAATGAAAGAAGGCGGATATATCCATTTAACATACAGTATCTATTTTTATTATAACATTTTTCTGCGTGTCAAAATGAAAGACAACCCACACACCTATCAATCATCAAACCGTGGGGTCTTAATTCATTACGTGTTGATGTGGGGAGTGTCTCCCTCCGCAGCTGGTTGGCGTCGTTTTGGCACAATTCCGTTGTACAGACCGACGTTAACAGCAGCCCTGTCTGTGCACACGGAGACCGACTCTGTCGTCCGGTGATCTAACCGCCTTCTGGAAAAGCTTCACAAGTACGTCGGTACGCAAATGCGCTTTGTGACACAAGTGACGGGACGCATTTCAGATTACGCACATAACCTGCGCACCAGTTATGTGCACCCCTGTACCAGAGCCATATTATTACTATTATATGGCTCTGCCCTGTACTACAGCAAGAGTAGGGGAGAGAGGGGTAAGTTGAGCCAGTGGGTAAGTTGAACCACCCCCTGTAACCAAGCAACGCCTTATAGTTGTAATCACGTGACTAGAAATTATGCAAGCTCCTCCCATTTCTCCTTGCCTGTGAAAGAGAGATGCTCATTGGTCTGGTAAGTAAACATTTTTAGAAAAAAACGTTTTTTGCTTGTCAAAGTACATTTTCTAGATGTCAGCTATATCGGCTGTCATGTCAAAAAAAAAGTATCCAGGTTTAAACACTTATATTGTATATGTTGATGTGTTAGCAGTGTATTAAACCATGTGAATCATTAAGTCAAATATGACTCTGAATTTTAATGCTAGGCTATTTTTCTAAAATGGTGGCTATGGGGTAAAGTGAACCATGGGCCTTGGGGTAAGTTGAGCCAGTTTTTCAATGGAGAAATGAATGAAAGTAGGCCAAGTTGATAATAAGAGGTCATTGTAGGCTACATTTAAAGTTGAATTTACCCTGTATTTGATTGGTAAGATGTATGAAATTGTATCACCATTTGTATGATTACTTTTCCTTTTAACATGTTAAAAAAAAATCAATCAATTCAATCGAAATTTATATTAAAAATATTTGAAAATCTAAGCTGGTATTTGGTTTGTTATTTATTGTTTATAGTTACCTTTAAGATTTGTCGTAGGTATGCCCAGGTTTGAACAGATATGCCCAAGTTTGAACCGTGGTTCAACTTACCCCCTGACCTGGATCAACTTACCCCTACACTGGGGCAAGTTGAGCCACAACACTTTTTTTTTTAAAGAAGTAATATTTTCACTGCCCTTGATCAAATATTAATTCTTATCATTGCCATTGATAGGAGACATCCTGAATTATAGGTGTGTGTTTTCATTTTTACTATGTGTCATTTGTCCTTGCTTAGAGGACAGCATAACTAAAAAATGGCTCAACTTACCCCAGTCTCCCCTATTCTCCGTCGGGACTTCATGCAACAACACCACGCCGTTATCAAAGATGTTCTATTGAGAAGACGATCACTTCGTGACAAAAGTTTTCAAAACCGTGGCTACTGAAATCTTATTAACTGCTGTCTGTGCAATTTACTCCGCGCGAGTTGGCAGACTTTATTTTGCTAACTTTAACATCATTTTTCATGGTGGGGCTAAGCCATTTATTGGTATGGGAGTAGCCTACCCCAGCCATACCCTGGCGCTGCCACTGGTGGCATGTATGGGACGGGCCATTCTGCACATGCGTTAAATGCGTTCAATATTTTAACGCAATTAATTCAAAAATTAATTACCGCCGTTAACGCGATAATTTTGACAGCACTAGTCTATATATATATATATATATATATATGTATATAATAAGTGTCACGATCCGTCACAATCCGATTTTATTTTGTATTTTCGTGCATTTCCTGTTTGGAAAGTGGCACTGTACTGATAGTGGTGATTTTATTTTGGAATTCTTAGCGTGCACTTCCTGTACTGAGAGTGGAGGTGTCCTGAGAGTGGAGGTCTGCAGGCAGACCCCTCTCCCGCCCCTTCGCTCCAACCCCCCTCCCTCCCCCCACATCTACAGGTGAAAATTACTTTTGCGACACATTTATGGGCATAGATATGTCTCATAATTATTTGTGTGAACATAAAAATAATTTGTGTGTAAATATGTGATTTATAAATGTAAAACACCATCCACAAATGCATTTAAAAGATTTGCAAACTCACAAATAAATGTGCAAGTGTAAAACGGATCTCCAAATACGCTAAATATTTTCACAAATAAAAAAAAGATCTGTGAATATGTCTTTAACATTTACAACTTTCGATCAGGCATTTGTGAATCCATTTTGTATTTGTCGACCAAAAATGCGCTTGCGGATCTCAAATCTCTGCTCGTGGATCTCACATTTCTGCTTGTGGGTCGTCTTTTTACACACACGGAATTTTGAGAGATATTTTCCGCCAGTCTCGGCTAAAATCTACTCGTGTCACTCGGTTATTTTCTGAAACCACGTGATGGCCTGCTGATGACGACATTTCCACATGATTTCAAAGTAAGAGCATGATGGTTTGTTTAATGCTCTGTTTTTTATTATAATGAACAGCGGAACGTTAGATGCATTCTTTATCATTATCATCATCATCATCATCATCATCATCATCATCATCATCATCATCATCATGTTATAGTGATACAGTTAGTTTGTGTTAGTTTATTGGATCAATATAGCATATATCAAGCACTTTCGTTGATGTTGAAGTACAGGCTATACGCCACTTTCGGATCCCGGGGGCAGCAGCTGGCAGCGAAGCAGCCCAGATAAACTCTTTCTTCATTGTTTGTGTATTCATTCAAGATGTTGTACGCCAACTAAGCAGTCAGAAAATCTGCATATTCTCTTGGATGTACTCGTGTGCATGTGTTTTGTGCTGTGTCTGACCGCCCTATTCACTTTTACAATCACATTATTTCCACACCAGTTTATTTTTCACAATTTCTGCCCTCTTTAGAAGCAGGCTACATCTTTTGATGAAAAAAATGCATTTTTTTATTTAAGTTTTCACACCATGGCTGTGTAACTTGGAGCCTCACTCACCAGTTGAGCCCCCCCGTTCAGTCAATTTCTGGTGGGTTTTTGGTGTTTATCAAAATAATGGAAAGTCTTTCATATGCTGCGTGACTGACACAGTCGGTATTCATCTTTCAGGGTGAATGAACAAGAAATGTTTTATGCTTCTACCCGTCTTTCTAAAAACTCTTTATAATATTATATTGCTTTGGAAATGGTCAGAGCCTGCGAACCATCCGGGATTCTGTTTATCTGATGTGAGTGAATTCATTATGTCCTTATTGAAAAAGCAAAGAATGAGCCCGATACTGAATAAAATATATAGGAAATAAATATATAGCAGCTACAGTATTCTCATTCATTTCCTCTTTTGTTCAAATAAATAGCAAATGGATCTGAATATGAATAAGTTGAGTGAATATTGTTTGAGCTTCCATAGATTCTGTTTGAAGAACACCCATGAGTGATCTCCCACTGACACCCTGTTGATGGCTGGATTATCCAGTTTTGTTCTTGTTGTTTGTAGAGGGAATAGCTTGTCAGGTTGTTTCCTGACAGCAGGGTCAGTCGATAATGACGGAGCACTGCTTTGGCTTTCCAATCAATGCTGTTTTTCTTACATTTCCTGGGGGGTGAACTGATTTGATAACTGAAAGAAGTTGCATATTAGATTGTGCTGTTAAATATACCTGTCATGACATGTCGTCAGATGGTGAGTGATGATATTTGTGTTTTTGTACTCACTACATCGACTCTCCTCTTTTGAAGGTGCGGACTGATTTGGTTCACAGATGAAACATTGGAGCACCAGAGGGAAGAACAAAATGTTATTAAACTTTTTTTCTCTCTCCGTTAAATCTCAATATTTCATCGGTTTTCTATTTTGGGTACTTTGTATATTCAGATGGTTCAGTTATCACCAAAGGCAGAGTCGTGATAAGCTTAATGCGCTGACTGCGTAGGCTCAGATTATGAGCCTGGACATGTATCATTTGTTTATTTTAATCTCATATACTCAAACATGACTACATCTTTAATGTTTGAAATTAGGTTTTGTTGCACTTCATACACAGCACAGTGTATTTATTTGTGTATAAGTAAAGGGTTAACATCCAGGGAGGGACTTAACTTGCCAGCAGGCACAGGGCTCAATCATTTTAATGAAATGTTCACAAAACCATGTGCAGAAGCCAAGGTTTCTTGGTATCTCTTTTGGAATATATATTTTCTATTGGCACGCTGGATTCATACACTCTCCCATTTGAGACAAGGCCATCTTGTTTATCCCATTAGACAGGATCTCGGATTCTAAGAGCCTGCTCAAAAAATGTAATTTGTCCCGATAAGCCAATACATGCTCCTTCATCGGTTTAATGTTCAAATCCATTAAAGAAGCACTCTCCTTAGCAGAATTGGAGGGAAAAAACAAGTAAGTAGAAACAGCGCCTCCGAAACTCTCATTGATCCGGGAGATCCGCGAAATAAGCTCCTGCATCTCTGCTGAACGGCAATGAGTGACTCACAAAAAATCCAAATTATATTTTGAGTTGTTTTTCTGCAACTCACGGAATATATATCAAACTTTCAACTTTTTCTTGTAACTTTAGCCCAAGTTGGCGGCTTTGAGTAGAAGCAGGTGAAACCCAGGCTCATGTGGGCAAAGAGCACTGATTAATTCAGTAATGTGCACAACACCAAAGTGAATTGGTCTAGAAATCTCAACACAGGAGGTCTGCAGGGTCTACTAGGCCTAAACTGTCTTCAGGGAGGCAGCCGACGATGAGGTGGTTCGCAGTAATTAAATCTGCCATATGTTGGCACTAGTTTCACATCCCAGGCTGCGTGTCCCTCAACAGAGCAGATGCGACAAACTATCAATTGTTTTGGAAATGAAACCTATCAGGACTTGAACATGAGAGAGTGAGAGAGCTGCTTATGTCCTCTTCCAGGCACGTTCTGAAGCTTGGCATACTTCACAGCCGTCCGTCCGAATGCTTTCCAAAAGGAGCCATGAACATGCTGACTGTCCTGTTTCTCTCCTTGTTTTACATGTTGGGTGTTAATTGAAGCCTTGGTGGTTTCAGATGGATCAGATGGAGGGAAGATAACTTCAGATGGATCCAACATGGATATATGAGACTACTGAAATAATTAATTTCACACAATGTTGTGGTTCACATGATCTACTCTCAGTGGCACATGGAGAGTCCTGATCTCAGCCTG
The DNA here is from genome assembly GCF_902827115.2 of Pseudochaenichthys georgianus. Lineage (NCBI taxonomy): Eukaryota > Metazoa > Chordata > Actinopteri > Perciformes > Channichthyidae > Pseudochaenichthys > Pseudochaenichthys georgianus. Next base: position 18,282,659 of record NC_047508.1, on the reverse strand, counting down.
CTGCTGTGCTCCCTGCAGCTTGGAGCGAAACAATCTCTGTTTGTAGCGCCATCATCAAAGGAGTTTTCAAAGTCCTTATTGCCACTAATTAGATTGGTGTCTTTGAGAAACCCTGTAGACCCTGTCAGTTTATACTCTGTTGTGATCATCTCCATGTGGAGTTTCTAGTTTTTCATATTCTCTGAAGTAAGTTTGTAGCTGGAGTGGAAGGGTGCTTTTTGTCGATAGCATCCTCGTGGAGAAAATCTTGATGGGCCTTTGGATCAATAATTCTTCAAACTGCTTCAACAGGGATTAACTTCTCCTCTGAGGCTGCTTCTCAGTCAAAGCTCGGCTCATTTAACAGCTAATTAGATGCTTTCCATTGAGCATATGGTTCTTGTGAAGCATCTGTTTCAGCAGAACATACTGTTAACGCTGAATTTGCACATGCTAATCAGTGGGAATACGGCGGCCCTGCTTCAGCTAAAAACAAATAAAATCTATGGTTTCAAGTTAACTCACCTTTAGTAGCTTTAATGTTACATTTTGATCAATATTGGCAGAGTGCCCGCTGTATAATAATTCACTTGAGTAATGTCAAGTTGTCAGTTTTTAAACACAGTTCTTTTTCAAACCAGAGCAAATCATCATGACTCCACAGTGGAGCGTCAACTGTCCCTCCATTACCCGATCAATCGAGCCGGCTTGCCTCTGACAACTTCCTCTTTATATTATATTTCAAGACAAATGGCACAGCTGATGCTCAGTTCATTACCCGTTCAGATAGCAAACTATTGTCTATCTGTGTTTTGCAGTAATTACGCTCGTTCCCGCTCTTGTCAATGTGCATGGCTGCAGACAGTGGTTGGTTGTGTTTCGAATAAAACACAGCCGTGATGACACAGAGGAGACCAGACTACGATACAGCTCTCTTCATAACAGACCTCTCTGATTATATTTATGAAATTCAATTACTCTGACACAGACAGATGGACTTGCTGTCAGTGGGGACCCTCGTCATTTGTTAGCATCAGCGGACATGTCAGCCCCGAGGCACTGATGGGGCCGAGGCTGTGTGACTGGAAACAAAAGAAGGGATAGGAAGAGGGAAGAATTGTAGAGCCAGTCAGCGAGGTTTACAAGCTAACTAACACTCTATAACTTTGAAGAGTATGTTTACATTTTAATACGAATATTTTACTATCTTATTGTGTCATGTGTGAGTGTAAAGCAGAAATCTGAATCAGAACAGGTTAACTAAACTCAGCAAAGACATAGTCTCTGTTTAAAGCAAATGTGATATTTACATACTTTATCTTGTATGTTTAACCTTTTATACACATAACTCTGCAAAACTATTTCCACTATTTGTGCTAAGCTAACAAGGGGGGCTGTGGGCTCTCCACTGTACACTTATATTACTATTCAACACAGTCTCACGGCATTTCATGTTATAGTCACGAAATTAATCTATTGATTCATGTTCACCAACACGATTTCCGGTCAAAATGACGTAGTGCAGGCTAAAGTAACCTGTATAACCTGTTTCTGTATAAACTGCTTCAACAACTATAACCTCGGCCCGATATATCTTAGGAGCCAATAGTCTTGGGAAAAGGAGGGAGTCTGTTTAAAATGTATGCTTGGGAAAAAGAGCGAGTAGCGCCAGGTGAAACCGGCCAATGGAGAACTACCAACTCACTGTCTAGGGCCCGCCCAGGAGTGAAGCAACCAATTAGAAATATGAAGGGAGGAGTAACCGACACAACTCCTCCTCCAGAAACTGTATGTAAGCTGTCCAATATTCATGCTCGGGACTCTTGTTCTGACTGGCTGTCTTGGTCAAGCCCCCAGGAAGTGCGCCGGACTCAGATGAAAATATTCGTGCTGGCCAAACGGCGGTACTACACTTCCGTTTGGTTGCCAGGCCCGGAAACACTTTTTCCCATTGACCTACATGGGGAAAGAGTGGTCTGTAAATCATTGGATCATTTTTTTTTAAACTAAATAAACTACCCAGTATGAACACTTGTATAGCCCTTATTAAAAACATTCGTTCCTCAAGTTGTAAAAATGTGCTAATAACGTTATTCTGAGAGTTATTTCCCTCTGCATTATGAATGCGCATCTAACCCACGGGACCGCGACGCCCGACACGTTCATGTGACGTGTTCAGCACTACATGCGTTTATCTTTACCCATGGATGCACAATAAGAACAGACCCATATTGTCTTACTGCCATCCCACGGAGCTGTAATACATTATTATTATTATATTAATTAATATTAATATTAAATTATTAATAATTTAATAATAATAATTATTAATATTGATTCATTAATGTAATATATATTAATATATTAATCATTTTAATTATATATAAATATACATATGTAAATATATAATATATATGAAATAATGTATTATATTACATTGTTGGCCCTGCATTGGATTATTATCAGTTCTGGTAATATCTTCCTAGATAACTACGTCTGAAAGCAGAAATCTAGGGCAAATAATTGAAAGTAAATATTCAACAATTACACCAATTGTATTGTATATTATGTTCTTTGCAAGCTCTTGCGGGCCACATAAAATTAGGTCGTGGGCCGGATTTGGCCGCCGGGCCTTGAGTTTGACACCCCTGCTGTAATTCATCATTTGTAAAATATTATACTACATGGGCTGTATGATGTAAATCTTGTATTAAATAAAGTTAATATTACCGACGTAGATTAACGTCCCTGTAGCTTCTTATTGCACTTGCAATATACCATTAAAGGAGTTGAACATTGCTGTTTGCTATTACTATAATACCACGCAGGGATAAGCCAGAGTTTACAATCTTTGCATGTGGGCACAACACGTTTTGACCCAGATGAATTAGCTATACCATATGATATCGCCCGAGGAAGTCATCATACTTATACATATATAAATAAAGATATATGTGTCAAAGCTCTAATCAAATTAAAGGTGGGGTAGGTAAGTTTGAGAAACCGGCTCGAGATACACTTTTTGTTATATTGCATGGAATGCTCTTAACATCCCGATAGCAATGAATATCTTAAGTGCTTTGACAAAAAATCCATACAAAAATGTCATCTGTGGAAGCTGTGGCGCTGTAAAAAGTATGACCAATCATTTTAGCCGGCCCGGCTAAAATAACTGGATGGCCTACCTGCCTGTCAGCCTTCCATCTGTGCACACACTTATCTCGTGCCCTCATTGGTCATGTGCGCGTTCATGTGTGTTGGAGGAGGGGCTCTGTGAGGAAGTGGCAGATTTTTTCCGGTTGTGTATTTTCAAATTCTAGCGCACTCGAGCTGGTTTCTCCAAAATGACCTATCCCACCTTTAACAGTTGTATTAAAGGTGGGGTAGGTAAGTTTCAGAATCCGCCCCTTCCTTCAGACTTCCTTACAGAGCACCTCCTCCAACACACATGAACGCGCACATGACCTCAGCAGACTGGTGAAAGTGGCCGCCTGTTGCTGGCGAGTCATTAGAGGTTTCTCAATACTCTAATTTCCCCTCCTCGACTCCTCGGTCCTCCGGTAGTGACCCGGAAATGGATTTCAGCGCGCCATGTTGAAGGACATCTAATTTCTCTAAATGTTAATTTAATGTTAATTTAATTTCTCTTAATGTCTAGATGTTTCAAAGAGTCGTGACGCATGGCCGGACTTTTCTCAGCCAATGACAGCTCTGCATGCATCCCCTGGATATTATTTTAGAAACATCCCAATACCCCTCCTCGACTCCTCCTTTCCCTCACTCGCTTCCCTTCCTTGCGTCTTAGCTCTGCCTCCGTAAGATGCGAGCGAGAGACACGAGGAGGTGACGCGAGGACAGAGGCAGTGACGTGCACAGGTACGGGCTAATGTTGCCCGGGCAACAGCCCGTTTGCCATTTTTGTCCGACCTGCCCCTCTGGAGAGAGCGAGAATTGTTTTTGTTTTCTATTGTGACCGAATCAACATGATAAGCCCACAATTAATATTGCAGCGTCTCACTGCGATAAAAACACAACTTGTCAGTGCTTTCATCTGCCTCCAGTCACGTGACTTTGTTTACAATCTGACAGCTGGAAGCTGGTGAAACAAGAATTGAAACGACTTCTTCGTTGCACGCTGGGAATGACCTTTCCTGCTATCTGCACCGAGGCCAAAGCGCTTGAAAGGGAGCAGGCTAAAGATGGAACAGAGACATGGGCCTGTCGCACTTAAGCCCCCAGGCCTCCACAAACCCAACCACCTGCCACGCCTTCATATTCCTTAGTACCCCCACCTGCCCAGGACAGCCAGGCATTATGGGACTCTCTGCGGGCAGAGCTCCAACAGGACCTTAAAGACCAGATGTTAACACTGGGCAAGTCTCTCATGGAAGAGATGCGTGGTCAAATTGCTAACCTCTCTCTGGGGCCTGTTGACTCAACTGTACAGAGGCAAAACCCACAAGCAGGGCTCGCATTTCAGCCTAGGCCTCGTCAACCACCCCCGGGCACAGCCAGGACTCAGTTCCAGTGGGACCCCCAAGGTCGGCCAATCTGTTTAGAGTGTGGGCAGGCGGGTCACACCCGCCGGTTCTGTTCCAGACGACGCTCTGGACCTTCGGATTTTTAGTCTCCTCGGTCGCTGCGGGGCAAGTGGTCGAGGAGGGGACCCAGACCACACCCCCAACAAAGCCTGCATTGATTGGTACCTGCCCAGAGGTGGATGTAATTATAAGTGGTGAAAATATTCCTTGTATATTGGACACTGGTTCGCAAGTCACTCTGTTCAGTTATTTTCTGTTTCAGGAGAAGTTTGGGGAAAGATTGGTCCGAGGAGACATCCCCTGGCTCACTCTGAAGGCTGCAAATGGGCTTCACATCCCATACATTGGATATGCGCTTTTAGAGTTTGAGATAAATGGGGTGAAGGTAATGGGGAAGGGTTTGGTGGTGGTTGAAGATTCCTGCCTGCAACAGGAATGTGCCTTATTGGGGATGAATGTGATTGGGGACTGTTGCCAAACCATCTTCCAGGATGGCCACCAAGGAGAGGCGGCCTTCAGGTCAACACTGCCACCTACGGTCAGCACAGCCTGGGGAAAGGCTTTTGCTGTTTGTCGACGAGTGGGCCGTGTTGGATCCCCCACCAAACTGCAGGGGGTTGCCAAACTGCCACGTCAGTCCGCTGTGTTGGTTCCCCCAGAGACAGAAATGATTATCTGGACCCAGGTGCCCCAAGCACCCCAGACTGCTGTGTTATGGTGGAAAATCTCCAGAATGATGACCAGGAGTGGCGGGTGGCGAGGACACTGAGCTGGGTAAGGAGTGGAAGAGTGCCGATAAGAGTGTGTAACCCCCATCCCTTCTCCATAGAGATCCCCCAGCGTCGTGCCCTGGCTACAGTGTCCCAGGTGGATCCTCAGGCTGTGAAGACCGAGGAGGAGTTGGTGTTGAGCCACACGGGGCCATCTGCGGTGGAGGTAGAGGTGAGGAGTATAAGCAGCACTCCAGTCCCGAATGCTACTGTACCTCCAGCTCATCCGGACCTGGCATTGCAGGGAGAGGACCTCAACCATAACGAGCAGCAGCGTTTAAGTGATCTACTTCGGAGGTGGACCAAGGTTTTTGCAGCCAATGAAGTTGATTTTGGCCACACAAGTGCAGTCTTGCATCAGATCCCTACCGGTGATGCACCTCCAATCCGACAGAGACACAGGCCAGTTCCACCAACACTCTATGCTGAGTTACGAGCCCTACTGGAAGGTATGTTGGAAAATGGGGTTGTAAGGGAAAGTTCCAGCCCCTGGGAAGCACCTGTAGTGTTGGTAAGGAAAAAGGATGGATCGTGGCGTTTTTGTGTAGATTACCGGAAACTTAATGCCATAACTCACAAAGATGCTTTTCCTTTGCCCAGAGTCGAAAATTCGCTCACCCACCTCAAGGAGTCAGCTTGGTACTCCACACTGGATCTGGCTAGCGGGTACTGGCAGGTTGCGGTGGACCCCCGAGACCAGGAGAAGACCGCCTTCACAACACCAGTGGGCCTCTTCCAGTTTGAGCGGATGCCGTTTGTTCTGTGCAATGTTCCAGCCACATTCCAGCGGCTCATGCAACGCTGTTTGGGAGGGCAAGTAAATTACTTTCTATTGATATACCTGGATGATATCATTGTGTATTCTCCCTGCTTTGATAGTCATCTCAAGCACCTGGAACAAGTGTTTGAGAGACTACATCAGCACGGCCTAAAGCTCCAGCCCCACAAATGTCACCTGTTCCAGAAGGAAGTGAAGTACTTGGGACATGTGTTCAGCAAGAAAGGGGTGGCCACGGACCCAGAAAAAACTGCAGCTGTGCAGGAATGGCCGGTCCCCAAGATAGTCACTCAAGTCCGTTCTTTCTTAGGCTTTGCAGGCTACTACCGCCGATTCATCCCTGCCTTTTCCCAGCTGGCAGCTCCCCTGAATGTTCTGCTTCGGGGTACTGAAGGGGTTAAATCAACAACAGTTAAGTGGTCTCAAGAGTGCCAGGGTGCCTTTGAGGAACTTAAGCAAGCTCTATTACAGGCGCCTGTGTTGGCGTATGCAGATTTCAAATTACCCTTCCTGTTGTATACAGATGCCAGTTTGGATGGGCTGGGTGCAGTACTATCACAGGTTCAGCAGGGGAGGGAACGAGTGATTGCATATGCCAGCCGTAGTCTAAGCCCTAGTGAAAAGAATGACCAGAACTATAGTCCTTTTAAGTTAGAGTTTCTGGCGCTATTTGGGCAATCACAGAGAAGTTCAAACACTACTTGTGGGGCACAGAATTCACAGTGTTTACAGACAACAATCCCCTGGTACACCTGGGGACAGCCAAACTGGGGGCCGTGGAACAGAGGTGGGCAGCCCAGCTGGCAAACTTCACCTTTTCAGTCAAGTATCGACCCGGTGTGGAAAACCGGTATGCAGATGCCTTGTCCCGGCTCCCAGGGGAAGTAGATATCAAAGCAGTCTACAACGTGCCCAGAGCTCAGGGAGGTCTAAGAGTGAAGGATCCACCAGCTGGACAGGACTGTGATCCAGGGTCTTGGCTGGAGTGCCAACAGGGAGACCCGGAGTTAGACAAGGTGAGACAATTGATAAACCAAGGATTAAATGTGTCTCAGGTGCGACGGTCTGAGTTCTCCCAAGTGCACGGGTGGTTGCAGACATGGGATCGGCTGGAACTTTGTGACGGAATCTTGGGGCGCTGCATTCAGGAACCCGACACGGGCCAGCAGGCTTTCCAGTTGATTGTCCCAACCCAACATGCCCGGGAGCTGTGGGAGGATTACCACAAAGCGGCTGGACATGCCAACAGCGAAAAGGTCTTGAGTATCCTGCAGCGCAGATTCTACTGGCTGGGGATGGCTAAGGACATAAAGTCCTGGACAGTAGTATGCCCACAATGTGTGACAGGGATGGCTGGTCCCAAGGTGAGTGCCCCTCTTCAGCCCATTGTATCCAGTTACCCATGGGAGGTGTAGTGAAATATTTGTATGTATTCATGTTAGCAAACTATGAATAAGCTTAAAATGGGAAATGATATGTGTAAAACTGTGAGCTGGATTTGGGGCCTGTTGACATGTGCTGTTGAGGACAAAGGGAGATGGGGGAAGGTGAGAGTTTGACTTGCATTCAACTTAGATCTAGAAGATAATGGAGCTGAGCTACTGTGATTGGGGAGACCTAAGATTTGAGGTGTTGGTGATATTTGGGCGGCCAATCACGGAGGTCTGAAAGGGAGGATCAGATAACTCCTCCCATTGTTAGCATGTATAAACACAGGGACCACGCTGTGTTCAGTCTTTTCCTCTGGCTGGCTCACGTGAGTATCAGGTAAATATGGGATCCCAAAGATAACTGTATTGAATTTGTACTGTATTGATTGTATTGCATTGTCATATTACCATTAAAGTATGATTATTGTTTAACGGTTACTTGGTAGCTCTGGATTCCTTCCTGTATGATAACCAGCTTGTTAGGGACGCGCAGAGATTTGAAAAGCGGACCACCAATCCCTTTAAATCTCCATCAGAGGTTGTAGCCCTGGACTATTTATCATTGGGACGGCCAACCAACACCCACCAGTATATCCTGGTTATGACAGATCTGTTTTCCAGGTATGCTGTGGCAGTGCCCACCAAGGACAAGACAGCCCAGACGACGGCGAGACATTTGTGGACCGCCCTCATCCAGCCTTTCAGGTGCCCGGAACGGTTCTTGACGGACCGAGGAGGTGCCTTTGAGTCTGAGGTAATGCGGCAGCTCTGTGAACTGTATGGCTGTATAAAGAGCCGCACTACCCCATACCATCCCCAGGGAAATGGGGCCTGTGAGCGTTTCAACAGAACTTTGCTGTCATTATTGGGCACACTATGTGCAGAAGAGCAGGTACGGTGGAGGGAAAAGCTGCCAGCTTTAGTTCAAGCTTACAACAACACTGTACATTGTAGCACTAAACTGACTCCCTACTTTGTACTGTTTGGCCGTCATGCCAGACTGCCTGTTGATCTGTGTGTAGGTGTTGTCCCCCCACAGAAAAAGGGAACAATTAATGGCTGGGTGAGAACACACCATCAGACACTGCTTGAAGCGTATAGCCGGATACGAGCTCATACCAAGCAAAGGCAGAACTGGGACCAGGCACGGTATGATAAAAAGGCCCATACTATCCCCTTGTTGCCCGGAGGGAGGGTGCTGATCAGGAACTTTCGACGGAGAGCCAGAGGCAAGTTGGAACCACATTGGGTGCCTTCTCCCTATGTTGTTGTCTCACAGGTACAGCCTGGCCATCCAGTGTATAGTATCCGGCCCGAGGGGAAGGAAGGACCGATACGGACGATGCACCGCAACAACCTGCGTCCCTGCCCAGCAGGATTATGGACTGAGTCTCAGGTGTGTCCTCGGGAAATTAATTCCCAGCCTAAACAGCCTGTATTCTTGTTGCCTTTTGCCCCTGAAGCTAGGTGGGACTCTCAGCCTACTCCAGTCATACCAGGCCTAGTGCCTGAGCCAGAGCAGTTTGGGGAACTAGAGCAGGTCCCAGCTCAGTTGGACCCTGAGCCTCAATTGGAGGTTGCAGCGTCGAAATGTTGGGGTGCCTCCACAAAGGTACCAGGTCTAAGGGGTAATCGGGACGACCACCATTATCAGGGGGGGGGAAATGTCGCCAGTAGGGATGGGATTTTTGTATGTCAAATGATGATGCATTATATTTACTGTGTGTATATGTATTTTAAGCAGAAGTGGGGACAAATGTGTGTTTCCATTCATAAAAGGGTTAGCCTGTCAGGTGGGCGGAGTATGTGTGTTGTCGCAGCTGGTGTGAATCAACTGGATAAGGGCAGCGTGATTGGCTGCTGCCTGCCCAGCCTTCCAGGGAGCTACGTGGATTGGCCGGTGGTTGGTTAAAGCGAGGAGTCGGGACATTTACCGGGAGGGCAGGGAGAACGGAAAAGGTGAAGCTACGAGGTGAACAGGGAACGGGAAGCAAGGCTCTGGACGGATCGACGAGGAAGCGACCGTGAGGCAAAGGTCCGCTGTGGAAGTTCTGCTGCACTGCGATTTCCTGTACGGCTGCAAGCCGCTGATCGACGGGTCGGTTGAAGGCAGAATTGCAACACTCCCAAGTTCCTGTCTATTGCAACGCACTCAAGTTCCTGTTATTGCAACGCACTCAAGTTCCTGTTATTGCAACGTCTTCAAGTTCCTGTCTTTCACACCATGCGCTTGTTCCTATCAGGGCCAGTGCGCATCTGAGTCGGACGCGCATCTGAGTCGGACGCGCTCCGAACTATTGGGAGACGCATGCCAAGATTTTTGTATGTCAAATGATGATGCATTATATTTACTGTGTGTATATGTATTTTAAGCAGAAGTGGGGACAAATGTGTGTTTCCATTCATAAAAGGGTTAGCCTGTCAGGTGGGCGGAGTATGTGTGTTGTCGCAGCTGGTGTGAATCAACTGGATAAGGGGAGCGTGATTGGCTGCTGCCTGCCCAGCCTTCCAGGGAGCTACGTGGATTGGCCGGTGGTTGGTTAAAGCGAGGAGTCGGGACATTTACCGGGAGGGCCGGGAGAACAGAAAAGGTGAAGCTACGAGGTGAACAGGGAACGGGAAGCAAGGCTCTGGACGGATCGACGAGGAAGCGACCGTGAGGCGAAGGTCCGCTGTGGAAGTTCTGCTGCACTGCGATTTGCTGTACGGCTGCAAGCCGCTGATCGACGGGTCGGTTGAAGGCAGAATTGCAACGCTCCCAAGTTCCTGTCTATTGCAACGCACTCAAGTTCCTGTCTATTGCAATGCACTCAAGTTCCTGTTCATTGCAACGTATTCAAGTTCCTGTCTTTCACACCATGCGCTTGTTCCTATCAGGGCCAGTGCGCATCTGAGTCGGACGCGCTCCGAACTATTGGGAGACGCATGCCAAGTCTCCGACTGCTGTCTTCCGACCAGATTCCGGGGTCGCTCAGTATTGAAACCCGCTGCTCTTAAGGAAGGGTGAGAGAAATGACTTTTAACTCCTCTCGGTCTGAGGTGGTTAAATGAACAAGGAGAGTATGGAGTGCAAACAGTGCCACTCGTTGTCATTTGCCCACCAGTGCCAGTGACTGTTCCATTTTACTCCTTAGCGGCCAGTGAGTGGGAGAGCATGTTCATTGTGTGATGTGTGTAGTGATTTCTTTAAATAGACGTGTCATGTGTGTAGTGACTAGGGTTGGGTATCGTTTGAATTTCCACGATTCCGATTCCGATTCTACTTTTCGATTCCGGTTCTTAACGGTTCTCGATTCCGATTCTTTGAGGGGCAGGGTAAAAAAATGATACATGCTTCTTCCACCAACAAAATTACATTTATTCGAGAAACTTTTACACAGGTTAGTTTAAAGTAATATTCACATTAATCAGTCTGTTTATATTCACTGCTATGTAACTTTAACCTGAGAACCACTGAAGCTACAACAGTGCAACAGTCCAACTTTTAAAAACAGTTCTTGTTGAGAAAAACAAGCATATCTGCCTTCTCAGGCATACCGGGAAGAAATGTTTGAACATTTTGAAGTAAAATGCTTCAATCTGGTGCACACGCAGAATTACTAGAGACTAGATCTAGGGGGTACAACTCTAAACACCCATATGAAAAAGATCGGTTTACATTTTAATAATTAAATAACAAATAGCCTACATGTAACGCATTTTATTTTTGTTGTTCATTCATATCTTATTTTACTATTTTATTTATGCATATTTTTGTATCTCTCCAGTTTAAAACGATATGTCTGGTTTACTGTCCTATAGTATACATTGGAATGATTTGAAACCTGTTTTATCCCAATAATTATAAAAGAGTGCCTTGGAAATATGTGTTTACATAAATTGTGATCAAAACGTTTGAGACCCACTGAGATAACTTAGACTAAAGTGAACTATCTAAACACTCAGAGTCCTTTACCTCACTGAGCTGAAGTTATCAGCCTCTCAGTCTGACTGGAGAGGACTCTCCCTCCACATCATTGTAGAAACATCTTCTTCTTCCGTTAGAGCAGCTAGCACCAAATGCTAATAACAACAGCACCGGTTCCAGTGCACCCTCCCTTTCTCCCTCGCTCACGCGCACTTTGGCTGTGAGCTGCGGTTGCCAGATAAGCCAACATCCCCCATTTTCATCACTTGCAGCGCCCATCGTACAGGGCAAATGAAAAGTGTAACCGGGATGAAAAGGGTGTTATATTTACTTAATTATGAATGTTGTTACATCAAGGCCGAAAATTAGGATGAGCACCAACGGTCAAAACATTTATTTTTTTCTCCCAGAGCTGTCAGAGCAGCGCCTCCACAGATCTGGCGCCCTAGGCGAACATTTATAATGCCAGTGCGACGGGCCGGCCCTGGTCTCAGGTTACACTGTAGGAAATGTAGATACAACCAGTGCTGGAATTGGGCCGGTACTCACCGGTACGCAGTACCGGCACTTCTGGTTCTGACCCATGGAGTACCGGCACTTCTTGCTCAGTACCGGCATGCTGGCGGTACTCCAGTACTCATGCACCGTGCCAGTACTCAACACTCTCCCGCCGTTCTTATTATACATCCATATATATATATATACAGCCGCCCGGTACTCAGTAGATGCGTCATGAGGTGCCGAACGGACATTCTCATCGCTCTAACCCAGTGGTTCTCAAACTTTTTCTGTCATTCCCCACTTTGAACAGGTGGGCCTTTTCAAGCCCCACCTGTTCCTCATCGCTCCGATAAAATGGTAGGCCAAGCTTAAAATTGTCAAATGTATCGTTCTATAACAGGGGTCTCCAACGCTGTTTGGGTCTGTGGGACCCGTTTGCAGTGTTTACTAAAATAAAATGTATGCAATTTAATTATTTTAACCTGCTTTATTTGGTGGTGGACGTCACATCCTCGAGGGTCCGGGGGCATGCACCCCCAGGAAGATTTTCTTTAGATGTTGAAGTTGAATGCATCAATCTGGTGCACTTTGAGCTAGGGCTGCTCAATTAAATCGTATTTTAATCGCAATTACGATTTTGGCTTGCAACGATTATGAAAACAACATAATCTAAATAAAACGATTTTATTTATTTTTTAAATAGGTTTTTCAGTTGAATTATACTTAAAGTTCAGGGTAATCAACTGTTAAAAACATACTTTTCAAATTATTTTCTTCAATACATTGATGTTTTTCAAAGTAAATGGTTAATCGTTTTTAATAATCGTGATATCAATTATTGACCCAAATAATCGAGATTATGATTTTTGCCATAATCGAGCAGCCCTACTTTGAGCCCAACATGAATTTATGGATACAGCTCTCAACACTCAGATGAAAGGGAGCTGTATACTTTTCAATAATCCAAACATCTTTAGAATATGATCACAACAAATCATTTAAACTTGTTTATTCTTATGTTACCTAGTTAGCATTCTTTCTTTTTATTTATGCATATTTGACTAATCACTCCCCTTTTAAACTTTTTACTGTCCTATAGTACACATTGGAATGATTTCTTACTTTATTTTGTACAACTTTATTAAATAGATAAAGGTGTGCTCTCTCTCTTGCTCTCTCGCTCTCTCGCTCCACATTGCTTTTCTTCCCGACTGCAACGCTGTTGTGTGTGTCTGTGAGAGCGTTTCACACGTGTGTATGAGAGATTTTTACCAGTGGCGAGCCTGTCTCTGAGGGCCTACGATATTCTACAAAATAATATTTAAAAACATTAAAACAAATTATATGTTTCTTTATATATTTTTTTTAAATATGTTTTTAGTAATATTTGTCAATAGTTTTACCAAAAATAACTTGATTAAATTGTATTTAAAATAACATTTCCAAAGAAATAAATCCTTTGAATCTGCCTATTCAGTTTCTGTTTGAATGTGAAGGGTTAAATGAAAGAAGCTCATCTCTGCGAGGTGAAGACAGGAGCTGATTGGACGTCCAGCTATGAATTCACAGAGGGCCAGCTATAGTAACTGAACGAGAGTAATGTCAAATGACAGTACAATTGACCAATCATATCTTCCCTCTAAATGGGTGGGCTTTATTATCGCGGACTTTATGACAAGTTCCGCCCGCTGTGAAACGTTTCTTGTTTCCATAGCAACAACAACTGTCAACAGCGTAAACTTGCCTTCAAAATAAAAGCATGCCAAATTACACTTAAGACATACAACTGCAACGAAAGTAACAAACACAATGCAATATCCTTTTCAATTTCAAAGAACACAAATTGGGTTATCTACAGGTGTTGTTTTGTGTGGTAGAGGGTCGCTTTTCATTGATACGTTTTGCACCCCGGGCTGTCCGTTGTTTTGATATCCCACCAGTGTATAAATAATAAATAAATGTGAAAAAAAAATTGAATTATTTTTTTTTTTAAATATTTTTTTTTTTGTTCGCGACCCACCTATCACATCTCTGCGCCCCACGCCCCACACTTTGAGAAACGCTGCTCTAACCGCTGGAGTTTCACAGCGGCTGTCAGCTGTTTACTCCTGTCATTCAAACAGAACGTGCTGGAGAGGGGGCGGGGCTTATCTTCTCCATGTAAATACTGTGGTGGAAACGACTATGTCAAAATTAACCTATTTGACCGTGATTTAATAGTAATACACGTTTCAAAATAATAATAATAATAATAATAATAATAATAATAATAATGCCGAAGTAACAACATACTGAAAACTGTTAGTAAAACCATGTTTTAATGCTTTACAATTTACATACCTAGATGCACGTGTGTTGTGTTTATGCAGTGCAACTCCCACCCAGTGGGTGGCTATGTAGAGTGATAGAACAGAGCAGGCACGCCCCCGAGAGAAGGAAAGCAAGTCACGTCACAAATTAGCATTTCTAAAATGTTAGCGTGGATTAATAAAAGTGCAAAAAGACAGCGGTTGTCGCCGGAAGAAACTTCAAATACAGAGAATGCTGTGCCTGTGTTGGAAATTGTGTCTGATGGGGAGCTTTCTTTGGTTGATCCTCCTGCTCCAAGTTCTAGTGCATTAGCATTAGCACTAGCTCCGCCGCCTCCTCCAGAGCCTCTAACGTTAGCTGCTGCTGGCGCAACTGCCACCACCAACACCGGGCAAAGCGATGCACCTGACTGCTGGACAACGGACCAGGTGCAATATTTTTGCAAGACCAATGCATGGCTCCTTCTTAAAGATAAGAAGCTAGGATGTCGGATATGCAGAGATGTCAAATCTTTGGGAATACACACTGGACAAGGACTGAAACTGTCAACTGAATGGGGTGAGTGTGCAGTGTCTCATTTCGGTGTTGACAAGGGCAAACAACAAGCTAGCCTGAGAAAAAAAATCAAAGAACATAAAGAATCACAAGCCCATGTAAAAGCTGCTGACATCCTTACATCTGCTTCACGTGAAACTATTCAACATCAAGTGCAGTCTATGCATAAATCTGAATTAGACACCACTATCAGAGTTTTTCGAACGGCATATTCACAGACATGCCAATTGATTTGAATGTACAGAAACTGAATGGGCTGAACGTGGGCAGGGTTTTGCACTCCAATAAAACCTGTGGCGAAATCATCGACCACATAGCTCATGAGCTGAAGAAAAAAATGGCAAAAGACATTACAGAAAACCAAAGAAAACTCTGTGTTTTGGTCGATGAATCTACCACTATTAGTGGTAAAACGGTGCTTGTTGTGTGTCTACGCTCAGCATTAGCTGATGCTGAGCCCGAAACGTTTTTTTGGGAGCTGATCGAGTTGGATGGAACAACGGCTGATGACATCACAAAGGCGTTAATGGAGTGTCTTGGAAGACATTTTAACGAGGACTTTTTAGGTCAGTGTTTCGTTTCTTTTGCATGTGATGGGGCTTCAGTCATGCTAGGGAAGAGAACAGGCGTTGCTACCCAGTTGTGTAGTAAATTCCCAAGCCTGTTTTTGTGGCACTGCTCCAATCATCGTCTAGAGCTGGCAGTTGGGGATGTGGTCAAGGAGGTCTCAGGGCTCAATCATTTCCAGATCTTTTTTGACAAACTCTATTCCTTGTTCCATGCCTCCCCCAAAAATAAGAGGCAGTTAGCGCAGTGTGCGCAAGCAGTCGGACAGCGTCTCCTGGTGATAGGGCGTGTTTTGTCCATCCGCTGGGTGGCTTCAAGTGAAAGGAGCGTCAGAGCAGTCTGGGAAAACTACCGAGTGCTTCATGATCACTTCACAAATGCTGCAAACGACACGAGCAGGGATTCCAGAGACAGAGCAAAGTACAAGGGCCTGGATGATGTGCTCACATCTGCAACGTTTGTCAGCAATCTGGGACTGATGTACGATGCGCTCACAGAGCTCAGCGACCTCTCTCGGCAACTCCAAAAAAGAGAGATGACACTGCCTACAGCAGATAGGCTCTTAACTCGAGAAATACGAGTTTTTGAATCCATGGTCACCATGCCTGGCCCACACATGACTACAGTTCATCATAACAATCCAGAACGCGCGGTGCTGTTACGTGTACGCAAATTGACGTGCTTGATGTGAACGAGCCTTTTGGGGTGCGTGGTTAAAGTTGTGCATGCTCTTTGAGCGCACATACGGGTACTTCTCAGGCATGCTGGGTAATCTGTGACGTTTCACTCTCTCAAAAGTTGGACCATTTTATCATCATGCGCCAGCAACTCTCATAGTAATGAATGAGGCCCCGCCTCCCACGCTGTATACAGTTCTTATTATACATCCATGGTCGTGGTACGTATATCACACGGTGGTAGAACCATGGTGTGAACTGGAGGGGAGCAGGGGGAGCTATAGCTCCCCTAGTGGTGACATGAGCTCCCCTGGGAACATGGTTTGTGAAATTTGGGGGGAGCTCTCTAAAATACTGATATGATGACCAAATAAATTCCATTTTGGGCATGTTTTTTTTTCAAAGGTGTAAAATAAGTGAAATAAAATTATATTTAGAGTTTATGATTCATAAAAAAAGTGTTGCCTGCTTGTATGCTGCCCGCAGCTCCACCCACTACCCACTCACTCACAAGCTCGTTTAGTTGGCACTGCATGTTTACCAGGCATTGTTGCTGCTGCTGCTGCTGCTGACATGTTGAAAAGAAAAAAACAACTTACCTTAGGCAATTTCTTTAAAAAGACGGCCAAACAACCTGATCAAGAAGACCAACCGAATGTAGCTGGTGCACATCGTACGTTGTGACTGCTGCTACAACAGAACCGAGAGAGGAGGGAGCTAACGTCAGTGCTAGTGCTAACTTGACAGCTAACGTTAACTTGGGGGCTGAAGAGACACAAGAAGACGAGCCAAGAGAAGCTAACTTGATGACTACAACTACCATAGTAGAGGTTGAAGGAGATGTGGAAGAAGATGATGATGATGATGCTACTGATGACCACTCCACCTGTTCTTCCTCTTCCTCCCTGCCTGCTGCTCGAGATGGGGGGGGGCGAAGTTGCTGCGGTGTTCCCGCGGCCGCCGGCTGGCTGGACCAGCCAACAGTGGAGTGAGTGGATCACATTTTTGAGACATTTTAAGTTGATTTAATTAAACAGTCAAACGTTACATTGGTGGTCCGTGGATTACTTATTATCAAGTTGATTGAAGGTTGCGTAGCCCATACATGCTCGGGAAATCTGTTGACATGAACATGATCCATCGGGACGTTTCATGTAAATGTAGACCTGTGGCACCACCCCATGTGCAACAGATTTTTTCTCTATATAATAGGCCTGTGCTGTTGCTATTAATGCACGGATCAGCAACAACAAAATCCCGGCTCCCCCGGTGACCGTGGTATAGTTCGCACACTGGGTAGAACTTAAGTCCAGAGTACTCTGTATTGTTGCTTTTATCATTAAAACAGATTATTGTTTTATTTAGTGTTTGAATCCTTCTTCCTTTAACTGACCACTCATCAACGGACGGCTCGGAGCAGAGGTGAACCTTCCACCACCACCATTGGGTGGCGCTCTAACAAGGCACGAAACATACTACCAATAGAAATACATTGCTTTTAAAATCATTGTGTGACTGTGTTGGTGAACACAAATCAATAGATTAAATTAATTTTGTGACTATAACACGAAATGCTGTGAGACTTGTTAGAGAATATTTTAATGACATCTGTGCAGGGGAGAATAAACTCTGATGTTTGATGTAAAGTGGACTCCAGTCTTCTATTTCTTCCATTCACATTGCTGATCAGAACTTTCCTTCACAAGACTGGGTTGTACTATTACTATTAGTCTACTCATCATGAACTGTACATCTTAGCATGCGAAAAAGGTTTTCAGTGCCTCTGGAAGAAGGTGTCAAGTTTGGGAATGTAAAGCATTTGAGTTAGACTTGTTCTTGAAATGGTTTACAGAAAACCACTGTTAACTGGGCGATTGCAACATTTACTGTAACCGGCACAGAAGATTCTACATACTTGCATTATGAGAAATGAAGAAGGCAGATGTCAGGATGTTGCTCCCCAAACGCTACATGTGTTGACTATCATTCTATTGCAAGTCCTACAACAAGTGTGACACTGACCTTCTATAGAGCACATGTTTGAGATGGAATATTTTGGAAGATATTGCACTCTTTGAATATAAATGGTCACAGCCTTGACAAAAGTTGAAAATCACATCTTATAGTCTTAAATCAACAGCCATCTGTGCTGATGTGTCTGGGCCATAGACTGTATATATAAAGGTCTGGGCCCATCTACCAACGTCTATTCTGCATCCTGCCTGTTTCTTTTCCTTTTCAACATATTGAAATTGGATGTCTCATATGGCGTTTCAATGAATACGAAATTCAAATGAAAACGAAATGATAAGATACAGTACTTGGTCCTTTAATCCAGCTAGTTGCCGCTCAGTTCGGTGCCCTCTGTTGGTGAATTATGGATGAGTCTGAAAATTAAGGCTATGTGGGAATTCATTGAGGAACTGCTGACAGTGTTGGTATACCGTTATCTACCGTGGGAGCTGGGGCAGGTAAATGAAAATAGAAAAAGCCGGTAGTTTCATGCAAAGTATGTTAGGTAAAAGCCAGACAAAGAGAAGCAGAAACCCCATGAGTCTTTGTGTTTTTAACTTGCACTGAAACCCTTTAGTTGCTGCAAGCTGGGATGAGTGGGCTGGAAAAAAACGGAGGCCAAACCAAACTCGCAGACCGAGGCTGTAAAGCATGACGCGTGATCCGATTTTGAGCCTGAAGGGTTGTTATCACACCTTCCTCTTACTGTCTCTGTGATACAGCAGCCCACGCCTCACACTGCGCTTCGGTCCTCCTTATGTAAAAGACTTCCATGAGAGAAAATGAAATACAAATTAAAATCCCAGAGACATTTTCACACATACTGTTCTCTCAAAGTAGAGCTGGGAATAAAAGGAAGAGAGAGAGATGCCAAACAGAGACGGAGGGATGTGGGGGAGGGAGAAAGGGGCAACAGACCAATGCACACATCTAAAATATCTGAGAGTTACTCACTTGAAAAAGATTTGGACTGGTTTTTCCAAAACCTTCTGGAAAAAAGACTCTCCTCGGGGTAATATCCTTTAGAGAAACATGGCTCCAGCTGATGAAGTGTGTGAGTGAACGCCAGCAGAGACACAGATCTACTGTTTGAGAGCACCCTGAGGAGGCCAGGAGAAACTAAACGAATGCTTTGCACTGAACTAAAGCGCCAGCAGTGACTTCGCTCACTCAATCTTCCTATTTATACTATAAATATTTTACCCATTTATTGGACCAAGCCTTATCATGATCTAAGCTTGAATAGCTTCTTGGGTGAAAAATAACTGAGTACATTTAGTCAAGTGCAGCATACTGGATATTATCTAAGTTAGAGCAGGGCGGTGAAATTGGACAATACTGCAGTCCGAAGTTTAAATATGTTGCACTTTTCCTCAGGTATTTCTATTAAACTGATCTTTTGTCCCTCACTCAAGAAGAAAATAATCCATAAAGTGAAAAAGAAGCTAACAATGAACACAACATCCAGAACTATATTAAAAACCTACCAAGTACACAAATTATTGCTACATGCATTTTAAACAATAACACATTATCATGGATGATCAGAGTCCAGGCCGGAAGACATCTGCATGCCAATATTCACTCATCATCCAAGCGCCACCTGCTGCTAACAGGAAGTAACAAGTACTTTGGGTCCTCCTCTTCCCAGATTCATTTCTGGAGGAGTTTATTTGAAACAATCCAAAATTAAGCAAAAGATTTATTTTGCTGACCTGCTTTTCTGCTTTTTTTCTTGTGCAGGTGTTGCCTGTCTTTCGTGTGATTGGATGATTTATGTTTGTCAGATGGCTGTTGGGATGATTGGAACAAATGTAACAATGTTGCTCCCAAATAATTTGCCTTCTATGGCTTTAAGTACACTTTTGGGGTATTCAACTATTATTAATTAACAGCCAAAACGTATATAAGGTAATTCAATAATATAAACGAATGATAATACATTTTTCAAAAACTAAAGATCATCTTGGGATGGGATCACAAAATCTGCCTCTGCAGTAGTTCCTGCTGCAGGGGGCTGTATCCATCAGAGCATTTTGCCATGATAACGCACACACACACACACACACACACACACACACACACACACACACACACACACACACACACACACACACACACACACACACACACACACACACACACACACACACACACACACACACACACACACACACACACACACACACACACACACACACACACACACACACACACACACACACACACACACACACACACACAAGGTGAAAACAATGCTTGCCTCTATGTTGTGGCTGGTATCAATACAACTACAATGCAGAAGGGTTAGCTCGGTTAAGGAGCTACGGAGAGTCATCACCATCAAGGCTCTGAGAATGCATTGCACCATGAAAAATGTATTGCAAACAGACTAACTTATTAAGTTACCTTTAATTATGCACCTCATGTTTGATACTGTTTTATTATTTTCATTTTCTCTCTCTTGCCAGACTTCTTATAATTGCTTTATTGTGCATCAGGGGGAAAAAAACTAAAAATAGAACTGCCATTTTATAAGATATGGATACTTCTTAACATAAAATATATCTAATGCCTTTTACCTCAGATTGTAAAATGCCTAATTACCCTTTGCAGTATCACAGCAGTTAAGCAATCACCATAAGCACTTACGGAGTGTGTTTTCCACCCAATAAGGCAATAAAGGACGAGATCAATTGAGCATTTAATTATTGTAAAGACATAAAGCCATGATTTAGATCCTGCTGACAGTTAAGACAGCACTCCGACCCCCATAACACATTCATACAGTGCTTTTAAAGTATTGCTGTTGTTGAAGCTTATTCGCTGGAATACTTGTTGAGATTCACTGGTGTCTTTTTTAACTGCAGTGTGTGTGATAATGCTGACAGTGCTAAGTTTGACATAGGGGGGGGGGGTCTGCTTGCATCTACCTTGAGGAGCTCAACCCAAGATGCAGCTCCGCCAGCTGGCCTTTTGATGTTCACTACGAAAGCCCCTTATTAGGATCAGTGAAAACAAAATAAAGAGATTGGGCCCTCGTACATCTATGCACATCGGGATACTTCCAGGATCAATGCAGCGCCATGCATGACCGCTGGAGACAGGCCCCAAGGAAGACAGGTCCCAAGGAAGACAGGCCCCAAGGAAGACAGGCCCCAAGGAAGACAGGCCCCAAGGAAGACATTACTTTTTGCATGGAGGGTGATACGTTGAAAATGACGTATTGCAAATCTAGCAGTACCTCTGGTTAGGCTGACCAGCAGTCCTGCTTTGTGAGGGACTGCACAGCATATTTATCATTTGTCCTGTGTCCCACTGATTGAGACTTTGCAATATACTGGCATCCAGAACACCAGCTCTGTCATATTTAGAATCACTCCTTTAGTTTCTCACCTGATAGGCACAGAGTAAAATACTTTTGCTTGGTGAAACAAGGAAGTAATATCTAACACCAGTGTGATTTCAGTGAGATTATGAGAGCGAGAGAGAGAGAGAGAGATCCGCTGAAGAGCTGGGTGCATATGGAGGGCTGTGTGTGTGTGTGTGTGTGTGTGTGTGTGTGTGTGTGTGTGTGTGTGTGTGTGTGTGTGTGTGTGTGTGTGTGTGTGTGTGTGTGTGTGTGTGTGTGTGTGTGTGTGTGTGTGTGTGTGTGTGTGTGTGTGTGTGTGTGTGTGTGTGTATGTGTGTGTGTGTGTGTCGCATGGGAGGAAATAACAGCATTTGAATGATGGGTGTGACAGAGGCTGATGTGAGCTCAGGGCCCGTGTGGCTCCAGTAATAAAGATAATGTGGCTCAAAGTCGTTTCATTCTGTTTTAAATGCTCCTTAATCTCTCTGTAAATGACGTCTCTGGCTCCCAGTAAGGAAGGTGAACAATTCAAACTGTTGGTGCCAGTGCAACTGGGATTTCAATGGTTGTGTCAATAGAGAAAAAGCTGCAGGGCTTTAATGTCAAGAGAGCTCTGTGTATTTTCATTTTTTTTAATATTACATTACATGTTACTTGTTAGACGTTTTTATCCAAAGCGACTTACATACTCAATGCTGTGGACAATCCCCACAGGAGCAATTTGGTGTGAAGTGTCTTGCCCAGGGCAATACACTCTCACTCCCTAAGCGTCCAGGAGTGACGTTTGGTCAGTGTCCGTGGCGTCCAATTGTGACGCTCCTAGGCTCCTTCAGCGTCATAAAGGGACGCAAATAGCTTTCAACTGATTGCAATGTATTCCCATCTGCGTCGGGATTTGACGCTCATGGAAGCACGGCATTCGTTTGAGTCGGCTGCCCTTAAAGACAATGTGAGCGTCCATTCCCATTGGATAACGGAGAATTGTACACCCGGAAGTAAGTACTCCTCTTACTGTCGATTGATTTTACAGTGATACCTGCACTACTCATCGACTAAAAAACACCAGATTATCCTTGTTAATTACACAACATTGATTGGTTTAAATTGTGTGCAATGCTTTTTTATTTTTCCCCTTCGATTCGGAGAAACAAATATTTTTTCTGAGTAAAGGATGGCAGAAGACACTACACTACCCAGAATCCCCAGCTATGGTTTGGACTACACCATGTGCTCTGTTTGACAAACCCCGTGATAGTCCTCAAGCTCTTTGATTGGAGAGTGTGCTCCGAGGGTTAAGCCGATTCTCGAACAGCACTTGAAATGGGATGGAACCACGGCAGACTGTCCAAAACTGGATTTGAACGGGTCCACCGCGTCCCCCCTCCCCCACCCCCTCCCCAGAACTACACATGCTGGCTATTCTGTTTCGCAACATGTTCTCTATGGCACGTCTCTACTGGGAGTTGTAGTTTTAAAAGACGTTTTCGTATTTCCCATAATAAGAAGTTGCCAGTATTAAACTGTGTACATCCCTGGAGGTTTAGGGGATAGGAAAGACTCACATTTAAAAAAAAATAATAATAAATGGGTGAAAATTGCTTGTGCCCATAATGGGCAGTATTAATATATATACCCACATGCCAGCTAAGGTCAGAAGAGCTTTATTTAACAGCTGGTCTTATGTTTGTGACCCCTCCTGTTGTTCATTGATAACATTACATTAATTGATAAGCCTGAAACATGCACTTGTCAAAGTTCAGAGGCACATTTTGCAAATATGGCAGTAGCCATCGATCAGCTTAAGATAAGATATACTTTATTGATCCCAAGTTGGAACATTTGCGTTACATCAGCATGTTTAACAGTTAAATATGCAGTGGTGTTTATTTGAAAATAATGTAGTATAATCACACAAATTCTGTGTTTTATATTCAACAATTCTGTGTTCTTTATTTATTGATTCTTCAATACCTGACAAGGCCGGAGATGAAATATCTACATACATCTTATAAGAGTATAATACATTATGTATAATATCAGTTAAAATAAGTGCTTCAACATAGTTAACATTGCTGGAGGTATGCACACATATTGATAGATGTCTTTTTTTTTTAACTGCAGTGTGTGTGATAATGCTGACAGTGCTAAGTTTGACATAGGGGGGGGGGGTCTGCTTGCATCTACCTTGAGGAGCTCAACCCAAGATGCAGCTCCGCCAGCTGGCCTTTTGATGTTCACTACGAAAGCCCCTTATTAGGATCAGTGAAAACAAAATAAAGAGATTGGGCCCTCGTACATCTATGCACATCGGGATACTTCCAGGATTAATGCAGCGCCATGCATGACCGCTGGAGACAGGCCCCAAGGAAGACAGGCCCCAAGGAAGACAGGCCCCAAGGAAGACAGGCCCCAAGGAAGACATTACTTTTTGCATGGAGGGTGATACGTTGAAAATGACGTATTGCAAATCTAGCAGTACCTCTGGTTAGGCTGACCAGCAGTCCTGCTTTGTGAGGGACTGCACAGCATATTTATCATTTGTCCTGTGTCCCACTGATTGAGACTTTGCAATATACTGGCATCCAGAACACCAGCTCTGTCATATTTAGAATCACTCCTTTAGTTTCTCACCTGATAGGCACAGAGTAAAATACCTTTGCTTGGTGAAACAAGGAAGTAATATCTAACACCAGTGTGATTTCAGTGAGATTATGAGAGCGAGAGAGAGAGAGAGAGAGAGATCCGCTGAAGAGCTGGGTGCATATGGAGGGCTGTGTGTGTGTGTGTGTGTGTGTGTGTGTGTGTGTGTGTGTGTGTGTGTGTGTGTGTGTGTGTGTGTGTGTGTGTGTGTGTGTGTGTGTGTGTGTGTGTGTGTGTGTGTGTGTGTGTGTGTGTCGCATGGGAGGAAATAACAGCATTTGAATGATGGGTGTGACAGAGGCTGATGTGAGCTCAGGGCCCGTGTGGCTCCAGTAATAAAGATAATGTGGCTCAAAGTCGTTTCATTCTGTTTTAAATGCTCCTTAATCTCTCCGTAAATGACGTCTCTGGCTCCCAGTAAGGAAGGTGAACAATTCAAACTGTTGGTGCCAGTGCAACTGGGATTTCAATGGTTGTGTCAATAGAGAAAAAGCTGCAGGGCTTTAATGTCAAGAGAGCTCTGTGTATTTTCATTTTTTTTAATATTACATTACATGTTACTTGTTAGACGTTTTTATCCAAAGCGACTTACATACTCAATGCTGTGGACAATCCCCACAGGAGCAATTTGGTGTGAAGTGTCTTGCCCAGGGCAATACACTCTCACTCCCTAAGCGTCCAGGAGTGACGTTTGGTCAGTGTCCGTGGCGTCCAATTGTGACGCTCCTAGGCTCCTTCAGCGTCATAAAGGGACGCAAATAGCTTTCAACTGATTGCAATGTATTCCCATCTGCGTCGGGATTTGACGCTCATGGAAGCACGGCATTCGTTTGAGTCGGCTGCCCTTAAAGACAATGTGAGCGTCCATTCCCATTGGATAACGGAGAATTGTACACCCGGAAGTAAGTACTCCTCTTACTGTCGATTGATTTTACAGTGATACCTGCACTACTCATCGACTAAAAAACACCAGATTATCCTTGTTAATTACACAACATTGATTGGTTTAAATTGTGTGCAATGCTTTTTTATTTTTCCCCTTCGATTCGGAGAAACAAATATTTTTTCTGAGTAAAGGATGGCAGAAGACACTACACTACCCAGAATCCCCAGCTATGGTTTGGACTACACCATGTGCTCTGTTTGACAAACCCCGTGATAGTCCTCAAGCTCTTTGATTGGAGAGTGTGCTCCGAGGGTTAAGCCGATTCTCGAACAGCACTTGAAATGGGATGGAACCACGGCAGACTGTCCAAAACTGGATTTGAACGGGTCCACCGCGTCCCCCCTCCCCCACCCCGTCCCCAGAACTACACATGCTGGCTATTCTGTTTCGCAACATGTTCTCTATGGCACGTCTCTACTGGGAGTTGTAGTTTTAAAAGACGTTTTCGTATTTCCCATAATAAGAAGTTGCCAGTATTAAACTGTGTACATCCCTGGAGGTTTAGGGGATAGGAAACACTCACATTTAAAAAAAAATAATAATAAATGGGTGAAAATTGCTTGTGCCCATAATGGGCAGTATTAATATATATACCCACATGCCAGCGAAGGTCAGAAGAGCTTTATTTAACAGCTGGTCTTATGTTTGTGACCGCTCCTGTTGTTCATTGATAACATTACATTAATTGATAAGCCTGAAACATGCACTTGTCAAAGTTCAGAGGCACATTTTGCAAATATGGCAGTAGCCATCGATCAGCTTAAGATAAGATATACTTTATTGATCCCAAGTTGGAACATTTGCGTTACATCAGCATGTGTAACAGTTAAATATGCAGTTGTGTTTATTTGAAAATCATTTAGTATAATCACACAAATTCTGTGTTTTATATTCAACAATTCTGTGTTCTTTATTTATTGATTCTTCAATACCTGACAAGGCCGGAGATGAAATATCTACATACATCTTATAAGAGTATAATACATTATGTATAATATCAGTTAAAATAAGTGCTTCAACATAGTTAACATTGCTGGAGGTATGCACACATATTGATAGATGTCTTGTAATGCACTATTGAGGAACCTGCAACCCAAGTTTTTCATTCAGTGCAGAACTACACCACAGTTGTGTAGGCCTATATGATATGTCAATAAACCTTAGCAAATCTTGAAATCTTGAAAGGGATGTGCAAAATAGTCATTATATACAGTCTTTAATTAACTATTAGAAGAGAATAACGAGTAATGAATATACTTTATAGGGATCCTATTAATATCTAATAATAAAAATAATTAAATTCAATAACATGCTTTAACCACTAGGTTAAATCAGCTGTGCACCTTTATGGTGTAAATACAGCCTATCTACCAATTGGATCAAATATAAAAGTGAGCCGAATTAGTGTTGATACTGCAAGGAGACGTATTGTGTGAAAAGAAATGTAGATGTTGTTTAATGGCTGATATATTTATGATCCACGTCACGTTTTCAGTTCCTCATGTTTGTCTAGAAGTCTTCTCATCAGGGCTCTATAAATACAGAACTACGGCAGATATGTAATATGTAATGCAGCCGAACTGTGTATTACAATGCCGTTATGTGATGACTTTCAAAGAGAAAAGCAAGTACACTCGGAATAAAGTATTATTATTTTTTTTAATGTTTTCGGTCTGTTTCCGGTATTTGTTAATGACGATGTGCTGTGAGATGTGAGACTGGAATTGCACAGGGGGAAATAACGTAGGCTATCTTTAGATGCAGATTTTGTTAAACTAATATGTTTGCGCTGTGGACCAACACTATACATTGACGGGGAAGGGGGTAGCAATAAAGATAACACCATTACACAGTTACACAACATAACAGAAATAATATCGATAGCAGCGTCCCTAGCAACCACCTTGGTAACAATGAAAACGTTGCGATTTCCTGAAGTAATCTTCGTAATAACTAGCAAACTAAAGATCATGTACATCCACTGCACACATAATCTGAAATAACAACTAATATTTCTCACATCAAATGACATCAAAACGCATTTTAATGGCCAAACTAACTTTAAAATAGGCATTTTCCACCGAGAATAAAACTAAGTTCGGCCATGTTTTCTTTTTCTGCAGGGAGAAATTTGAAGATCACGTGACATAGACGCCAGCCATTGGAATGAATGGTGAAAAAAAACGGGGTTTGTCAAACAGAGCACATGGTGTAGTCCAAACGATAGCTGGGGATTCTGGGTAGTGTAGTGTCTTCTGCCATCCTTTACTCAGAAAAAATATTTGTTTCTCCGAATCGAAGGGGAAAAATACAAAAGCATTGCACACAATTTAAACCAATCAATGTTGTGTAATTAACAAGGATAATCTGGTGTTTTTTAGTCGATGAGTAGTGCAGATATCACTGTAAAATCAATCGACAGTAAGAGGAATACTTACTTCCGGGTGTACAATTCTCCGTTATCCAATGGGAATGGGCGCTCACATTGCCTTTAAGGGCAGCCAACACAAACGAATGCCGTGCTTCCATGAGCGTCAAATCCAGACGCAGATGGGAATACATTGCAATCAGTTGAAAGCTATTTGCGTCCCTTTATGACGCTGAAGGAGCCTAGGAGCGTCACAATTGGACGCCACGGACACTGACCAAACGTCGCTCCTGGACGCTTAGGGAGTGAGAGTGTGTTGCCCAGGGACACTACGACATGCTGACTGCAGTGGGGTTTGAACCTGTAACCCCTTGATCCGAACACCAACGCACAATGCACTGCACCACACGCCTCCCTAATATAAAACATTCAGATATGATACACAGCACATACTTATCTTGTGGACATCACAGCATTACAGTAGCTCTCAGCTCTTAAGTGACATGGAAAATGATAATGTTTGTGTAAGGCTATTGATATATCAGTCTTGGGCAGAGTTGGGTGTACCGACAAAGTGTACCTACTTTTATAATCCAGTAATCACACTACAGTTACTAACATTGCCCCGACACGCGTTACTTCGTTACTTTCTAAAATCAGTCATAATCAAACCTCAACAAACACCTGCAAAGAACGATAGTTACGGCTGTAACTACGGTTCTATGAGTCCCGGATGACCGCCAGAGGCGGTGCTTTAGCACTGGATATGTCCATCGCGCGCATGCGCAGCTCGAGTACCAATAACAACAAAGTCACCTGTGACCCACGTGACACCGGCTATATCAGCCGGTATTGTCAGAGGATCTGTTCCCAGAATCTTCTCGCGAGCACACAAGAATTCTGAGTGACAGGGAACTCTGGCGGTCATCCGGGACTCATAGAACCGTAGTTACAGCCGTAACTATCGTTCTATTTCATCCCTACTGACCGCCAGAGGCGGTGCTTTAGCACTGGATGACCTATACCAACAATGTCATGAAGAATCCAAGCCCTTGCTCACCACTGGAAGCAGCGGAGCTCGGCAAAAGGACCACGCCCAAAGAATGGGGAGTGGCGACATTGACCTGATGACAACTGGAGAATGTGCCAGAAGACGCCCACGACGCCGCGGCGCAGATGGTCTCCAGGGGCACCCCTCTCAGGGCAGCCCAATATGTTGAGATGCTCCTTGTAGAGTGGCATCTCAGCCTGGTGGCAGGGGGCGGCCACTGGCCCCGTAAGCCTGTGAGATGGTATCGACAACCCAGTGGGGAAGCCACTGGTTAGAGGGCATAACCTCCTTTAGTGCCACCAGGGCAAAATCAAGAGTTGCTCCTCCTGCCGTATACAGGCAGTAGCCTTGATATACGCCCTTTGGGCACCCCCCGGGCACAGCAACTTCGATGTGCCGTACTCCTGAATGTCAAAGCGTGCCAGCTGGGCAGGCTGATTGGAGTGGGTTTGTGGAAGGACCCCGGCGGGAATGCCACATTTGCCCAAAGGGCAACGCATGAGAGTCCCACCTCGGGCATGTATTGTTTATGGAGAGGACATGCAACTCCCCGACTCACTTCCCTGAGGCTATGGCAAGCAGAAATGCTGCCTTGGTGGGCAGCCACCTAAGCCCCACCTGGGCCAGGGGCTCGAAGGGAGGAGGTGATAGGGCATCCGGCAGCAAGGGCAGGTCCCAAGCCGGAGCCCTCGGGGTGCAAGGGGGACGCTGCCGTAAAGCCCCTCTCATAAAGAGGGACACCGACCTGTGGCACCCCGCCGTGGCGCCGTCGACCCGAACATGTCGGGCAGAATCGCAGCCACATAAATTCAGAGTGGAGTGAGAACGTCCACTATCTAGAAGGGACTGTTGTCTAAGCAACAATGTACATGCTGTCCCCAAGGAACACGCACATTCTTGCCCCCCAGTTGGGGTAGAAAGTGCGTGAGTGCAAGCTGCACGGCCCGAAGCTCTAGCACGTTGACCTGGCGCGCACTCTGCTGGGCAGACCACTGACCCTGAACGGTCCTGCCCTGCCGCACTGCACCCCACCCTGAGAGACATGCACCTATGGTGATGGTCTCCTGGCGGGATGGGATGGCGCCCATGGGCACGCCTACCAGAGATAGGCCCTGCCCCTCCAGCGTGACGGAGAGTGGAGCAATGCTGCGACACCCTGACTTCACTGTGCCTGTGCCACTTGGCGTCCAAGTGAAGGCTGTTCAGCCACATCTGCATGGGGCACAACGACAGCGGGCCTAAGGGCCCAGCGGCCGAGGCAGCTGCCAGTCTGCCCAAGGGCCGGAGGAACTGAATATAAGGCACCCTCTTGCCCGGCCCACGTGGAAGTAGGCATCCCTCGGTTGGGAACCACTCCACCTGTGCGTATGCAGTAGTCAGCATATAGAATGGCAGCACCTTCAGGAATCTGTTGATTCCTCTGAGGTCCAAGATCGGGCGAAATCCGCCGACTTTCTTGCTCACGAGAAAGTATGCCGAGTAGAACCCCCTGGCTAAGCAGAGGGTCTTACTGGGTTGATTGCGTCCTTGGACAAAAGGACGGACAACTCTTGGCCCAGAGGTAAGGCCCCTGCCGGATCGCTGACGACTGTCAATTAGACCCAGCCGAAGGCTAGGGGCCGGAGCTGCGGTCCGTACCCCTGGGTTAAGGTGAAAACCACCCAAGGGACGGAAGTACAGACTGCCCAGAAACTGAGCTGCTGCTGGGAAAGCAGCCGCCGACCACCCCCGGGATTTCAGAGCCCAGCCCCCCGGACCCTGGAGCCTCTTGGGGGGTTCCGGTCAGGCTCTGGGGCACGAGGCCGCCTGGAAGGCGGGCGACATGGGGCACGAAAGTCATTGGGAGGCGGTTGAGTGGGCCGCTAAGACCTCTGCAGACCACCCCTGTAATCCAGCGGCTGAGTGCGGCTGCTAGAGCGGCCCCTGGGCCTGCTGGGAGTGGGCACAGGTCTGCGAGGACCCGAGTGCTGCTGCCTGGTCTGCCTAGCTTGGGCGGCACACTCCAGTGCCTCCGAGGGCAGCTGATCTAAACAGCTCCCCTGGCTCGACTGGTACGCGACGGAGGACTCTCCGTCAACCGGAGGAGGTGCGTCAGCCGAAGGAGGGGCGCCCACCGAAGGAGGGGGGGGGGGGGGGGTTAGCAGGCTGATAGGGCCAAGAGGCGACTTCATCATGCCCCTATCGGCAGCTAGCCGATCCACTTTAGAGGACAGCCTATTTCTAGTCCTTCTATTGGGGGGAGCACACAAAGCCATCGCTCCCTCAAGTCGCCGGGAACGGCCGAATTGATCTGGAGGAGTACGTGACAAGGAGAGGTGTCTGTTGGCTGCTGCCAGACGTTCCACCTCAGTGATTCGAGCCACTCTGAGCACCCGAGGCATGCAGCTACAGCTCATGCAGGCGTTTACCGTGAGAACCTCCCTCAGATGCTCGAATTTCGTCCCCACTGACCGCCAGAAGCGGCCGAGGCAGGAGGGGCAGCGGTCGTGGCCGTCCTCGGGCTCAAGAGAAACCCTACAGGCGCTACATGAATGAACCATTCTGTAGGTAGCCAGATGCAGCGTAGCCGGGAGCGGGTGCGGGAACACGCCTTCACCAGCTACCTGCTTAATGGAAAGAGTAGAGCGTTGCTGCTACTCGCCGAACAGAAAGAGGGATGTAATTACACCCACGTTACGGCAGAGGAAGCGGGATCACTGCCTTCACCTAGCTGGATTATTAAATAAGGCAGTTTACCAAGAGCGGGGGCGAAAACACTGCCTTCACTGGCTGAGCTAGAGGCGAGTGCCAGATGCAGCATAACCGGGAGCGGGTGCGGGAACGCAGCCTTCACCAGCTACCTGCTTAACAGAATAAACCAGGCAGTTTAGCGGCTACCAGGAGCGGGGGCGAGAACACTGCCTTCACTGGTTGAGTTGGAGACGAATGCCAGATGCAGCGTAACCGGGAGCGGGTGCGGGAACACAGCCTTCACCAGCTACCTGCTTAACAGAAAAACAAGGCAGTTCCGCGTCTACCAGGAGCGGGGGCGAGAACACTGCCTTCACTGGTCGAGTTAGAGACGAATGCCAGATGCAGTGTAACCGGGAGCGGGTGCGGGAACACAGCCTTCACCGGCTACCTGCTTAACGGAAAATCAAGGCCGTTTGGCGTCTACCAGGAGTGGGGGCGAGAACTGCCTTCACTGGTTAAGTTAGAGTCGAACGCCAGATGCAGTGTAACCGGGAGCGGGAACACAGCCTTCACCGGCTACCTGCTGAACGGGAAGAGTAGAGCGGTGCTACTACTCGCCGAACAGAAAAAGGGATGTAGCTACATCCGCATTACCGGTAGAGGGAGCGGGAGCGAGAGCACTGCCTTCACCTAGCTGGGTAAAATAAAGAAGCTAACAGTATACGCAAGACGTTAGCCGAGCGGCTGCTGCTAACGATCAAGCGAGATCAAGTCAAATAACACACGGGTTTAAGACCAGATAACTAGCTTCTAAAGAATAGAATAGCACAGAGCCGTAGTTACAGCAGTAACCATGGCCAGGGCTCACATGGCATCTAACCGTAGTTACAGTAGTAACTATGGCCAGTACTTACACGGCTTAGCACCGTCGTTACAGTCGTAACTCTGGCCAGTACTTGCACGGCTTGGATACTTACACAGCATAGACCCGTAGTTACAGTAGTAACTCTGGCCAGTACTTGCACGGCTTGGAACCGTAGTTACAGTAGTAACTATGGCCAGAACTTACATGGTTTAGAACCGTAGTTACAGTAGTAACTATGGCCATTACACGGCATAGAGCCGTAGTTACGGTATTGCCTATGGCCAGTACGTGCACGGCTTGGAACCGTAGTTACAGTATTAACTATGGCCAGTACTTACACAGCTTGGAACCGTAGTTACAGTAGTAATTATGGCCAGTACTTACGGCTTAGGACCTTAGTTACAATAGTAACTGTGGCCGGTGCCTAAAAGTGTCAGCCCACTAGACAATATAATATTGGGAGGATGAAATCCTCCTTAATGGCCATACATGCAGAGCACACGGCACACACAGTGAAGATTGTTCTCTGCATATCGTCCTAGTGCTAGGAGTCTAGTACTAGGAGCAGTAAATACCACGATATAGCGTTACTGCAACCATACCATGCGTTTACCGGGAGCAGCAGCGAGAGCACTGCCCTCACCGGCTGAGTTAAATAATGAAGCTTAACCGTACATGCAAGGTGTTAGCCAAGCGGCTGCTGCTAACAATCAAGCAACCAAGTCAGAACACAATGTTAAGACCAGATAATTAGCTTCTAAGAAAGAGAACAGCCCGCATAGAACCGTGTCTGGTTACAGTAGTAACCGCACATGCCGAGCACACAGCACCCGCCGTGAAGATGTTCTCTGCATATCATCCTAGTGCTAGGAGTCTAGTACTAGGAGCAGTAATACAACGAACTAGCGCTACTGCAATCAAACCCTATGCTACAGGGAGCGGGAGCACTGCCCTGAGTTAATAGTTAAGCTCAACAGCAAGGTGTTAGCAGCGGCTAGTAAGCGGCTGCTGCTAACAAACAAGCGACCAAGTCAGAACACAAATGTTAAGACCAGATAATAGCTTCTAGAAAATAGAAAGTACTTACCTTACTTTCTGCATCTAAACAAAAACGGGTTTAAAGTATGACACTCTTGGCTTTCCATACTAAATCGAATGAGGGACGCAGCCAAAGCTGGGACTCAAATGCTAATGATAGCTCGGGCACAACGCCACAAGCAGAACTTTCAAAAGAGCATAAGGGCAACTTTATGGGAGAGGAAGCGGGAACACTGTCGTCACCAGAAAGTCTAAGCCACAAACAATAAGACGGTAATCAGGACAACTTGGCTGGGAGCGGGTGTGGAAACACAGCCATCACTAGCAACAAGCTGACACAAACCTGTCTGTCGAGGCTCTGCACAGCCGGCGCAGCTCCTGGAGGACGCGTCTAACGACCCGTAGCTCCGACTGTCAGTCGCGAAGCTTCACGCGGCCAGCTGTTTGCAGAGAAATCCCTCCGATCAAACGTTCAAGCCTGAACGCTGTAGGCTACGAAAACGTAGCCACGGTACCCTCGCGCAGCGAGAAGATGAAAAGGAACAGATCCTCTGACAATACCGGCTGATATAGCCGGTGTCACGTGGGTCACAGGTGACTTTGTTGTTATTGGTACTCGAGCTGCGCATGCGCGCGATGGACATATCCAGTGCTAAAGCACCGCCTCTGGCGGTCAGTAGGGACGAAATAGAACACATGCTAGGTGAAGCTAACGCACATAGCTGTTGTTTATTTATATCACACACACACACACACACACACACACACACACACACACACACACACACACACACACACGTAGTTCTTCTTCTCTGTTTTCCGGTTGTTGCTTGTTTTGAATGACGAATACACACTACCGCTGCCTGCTGGTAAGGAGAGTTATTGCCACTCACGCATGCGCAGTTCGTACGTGCTCGGCTGAAGTCTGGCTCCAGTGCAACACATCATAGACATATAAAGAGTAGACGCCGCATCGACCGCTGCTGCCTATTGGCGCTGACGAGCCGTGGGGCCGCCATCTTGGACCGGTCACCCGCTCCACTCAGTGTAATCTGTCTGGCAGGCGCAATGAAGTGTCAGCGCATTTTATCAATCATAACTCGCTGAATACAAAACTGATTTTCACGGGGGGGGGGTTTCTGCAAACGTCATATATGTAGGCATGATACCGGACACATGATTCGGCGTATTTTAATATTCATAGTAGGCTTAACAGCAATAGAATATTCTGGTATTTGATAGCCTATGTTATGTATGATAGGTATTTTGCAAAAGACACACGATATATAATATATACACACACACACACATAAAAAAACACTAATGGTCTATATATGATAGAGAAGCATATTGTGTAGGCCTATACTCAGCTATTTTAATAAGTTGAAAAATGAAGAAACAATAATACATTATACATAGACAGAAGTTATATATCAGTAAAAATGAATATCTATGTCATAAAAAATGAAAATGTACTTCTACATCTATATAAAAAATGTAAATGTTCAAGTTAAACACAAGAACATGACACCACCCCGCCCAAACCATATTTACACAAAGTTGCTCATGACACCCGAATGCCCCGTGCATGCTGCTCCTCCAAAGCATGACTGAGAACCTCTTTCTCATATCTTTGTCTTTGGGAAACCATCAAAATAAAAACGGGAAATTTGAGAGTCAACACAAAAACATTTTAAGAAGGAGGTCAAGCTTATTTTCTTCCTTCTCCTTCCTAGATAGATTAGATTAGATTTTAGATTTAGATTAGGACCCTTTGTGTTTCAGGTGACAAAGACTTCGTCAGGTAATATGCAATGGGAGCCTTCCAATGTCCGTGTAGGCCAACCACCATGAACACAAGAGCCTCAGTAGCAGCATCGGTCTCATTGTTTCCATCACCCATGTCTACAAAAGCAGACATTGACTGGTTATGTGGATTATATTGCACATGTTTTCTGATGGCCATGTCATCCAACATGAGTGAAACACATCCATATTTAGCCTGGTCGTCCTGGCATCTTCTCTCCAGCATATCCAGCATCATCTTGTTCAGGCCAGGCTTGCCATCCACCGAACACAGCCACCTGTAAAAAAATTGAGAAGTAGCTATTTAACGTACTTGCAACCGTAATTTCCAAAAATGAAATTGAACAACATTAAGACTACCTTTTTGTTGTAGTCTCTCTGAGGTATTTGTATGCCTTTGGACCATGTAGATGGAGTGTGAGGGCACATTCTCTGTGGTCCTTTGAGTACTCATGGCCCTGCTTTGCCTTCAAGTCTATTTGAAGATCTGAAATTGTATGAGAAAAAATTAATAAGTCCACTTCATATAATAACAAAGGAGTTTAATAAAGAGTGTAAGAGTAAGATGTACATGAATTTCAAAGTGCTAATTTCATCTTACCTGAGTAGAAATCAAGCCTCTTTGAGTTCTTCATTAATGAGGTTCTTTTCCCTCAAATCCCCCAAAAGAGTCCTCACTGTGGTCTCTGCCCTCTTTTCTCTAGCCATGGCATTCTTCCTCTCTCGCTCTCCACTCTCCACTCTTGCTAAAGCTTCATTGAGTCTGGCCTTAAGAGCAGTAGGAGAAGCAGGCAAGACATAGCTATGATCCTAGTAGAAAGAGGGATGAACATGGTTTGAGTGATGTTTCACTTCACACACATCACTTTGACACAACTAGAGTATGGCCCACATTCTTTCTTATAGTCATCACCTGTCAAAGCCACTGCCAGCATCATGCGTGTGTGTGTGTGTGTGTGTGTGTGTGTGTGTGTGTGTGTGTGTGTGTGTGTGTGTGTGTGTGTGTGTGTGTGTGTGTGTGTGTGTGTGTGTGTGTGTGTGTGTGTGTGTGCGCGTGTGTGTGTGTGTGTGTGTGTGTGTGTGTGTGTGTGTGTGTGCGCGCGTGTGTGAGTGTGCCAGGAATGCATGTTCAACATGTCTTCAATTGTGTGTGTATGTGTTTATTTGTGAGTGTGTTTAATATGAGTGGCAGCAAACAAGAGAGATTTTACTTTGTCTAGGACCATTATGATATGATGTTGAAAATAGAAATACTCACATCATTAGGCTGAGGTTGTGAGTGTGAGGTTGAAGCTTCTGGGTCGTCCTGAGGGGCCACAGACAGGCTCTCTTCAGCTTTTCTGGAAGTAGACGTAGTCCTGCCCTTTTCTGGCTAAAAGCAGAAACACACACACACACACACACACACACACACACACACACACACACAGTAACCGTATGATGATACACCTACTGTTTGGAGGTGAACCGGGAAGCTGAAGATGGAGGGAATAACACCATCTCTGAGTCGGACAATCTGTCCTGTCCTGTCAAACTCGTCCTGCTTAAAATGCTCACTGCAAATCACGGATGACTCGCTTGCAGTGAACCCTTCCCTCCTCAAAGCAACTTCCCACTTCGTTCTCATATCTTTGTCTTTAGGAAACCTTCAAAATAAAAACGGGAGATTTGAGAGTCAACACAAAAACATTTTAAGAAGGAGGTCAAGCTTATTTTCTTCCTTCTTCTTCCTAGATAGATTAGATTAGATTTTACTGTATTCATCCCACAACGGGGACATTCACTTGTTACAGCAGCGATTTATAAAGTCTCAGTTGGCCATGAACATAATGTTTGCTGGCTACGATTTCGCTGGCGGACATCAATACAGTACAATAATATTCTATTTACAAAATACAACCAATTATAATGTTGAATCTTACTTGTGAAAAGTAATCCCCCGACCCCTGTTCGCAATCGTCCGCCGATTTGCACAGCAATATGCTGCACAGTGCTCTGGCATCTTGAAACCTCTGCTGTCTATGGGTAGAATGTCTGTAGGATGACCGGTCCAAGATGGCGGCCGTATTTCTTGCGCCCCAGCAGCCAATGTGGCGTCTACTCTTTATATGTCTATGCAACACATGGCCAACACGCAGGAGAACACGCTGACGCAACAGCGTGAGCAGAGATAGACTGCGCAAAATATACAGATAGCAGGAGACAGAGGACAGCCACGGTCAGATAGCAGGAGACAGAGGACAGCCATGGTCAGATAGGAAAACATTCAGGAGCTATCTGGATCAGTCTTATGCGACAATGGAAACTGAACTAAAGAGAACATTTGAAACTTTAGCAGTCTGCGTGATCTGCCTGTAGGGAGGGGCGGGCCGGCCCTGCGAGTAAAGTAACGAGTAAAGTAACGAGTAAAGTAACGAATTACTTTATGTAGATAGTAACGAAGTAGTGTAATATATTACTTTTTTTTAAAGTAATATGTAATATGTAATATATTACTTTTTTTTAGTAACGACCCCATCTCTGGTCTTGGGCCATAACTAGGTCTGTTATTGAGTTAAGTTTCCAGAGCAAAGAGGCCCATCGTCTCTTCCGCAATTATTACCAGATGCATTCACGCTAAGTAAATTGACCAAGGTCAGCTGAGGAGCAAAGAGGCCCTGATTAGATTAAAATGTAGTTTGTCTTGTTCGTTGGGTAATTCATATCCTGACAGGGCATGAATTACTCCGAAAGAGGTCATGAGATAGTGACCTTTCGACATCTGGAACATATCCACGTATGGCATTTAGAGGGAAAATTAGTGTGCGTTCATTTGCAAAACGTATGCTGTATGGAAACTTGTACTCTTCGGGGCATTTCCGCCATTGGTTGCTGTTGAAGCAAGGTGATCCATTATTGTTGTTGTTGCGCAACTGAATAATAATTCATCTCAACCATATCTGTGTTTGTGTTTTATTGATCTCTCTCTCTCTCTCTCTCTGTTAACATTTAAAGTTGGTGAGCGATTAATTGCACTAACACTATCTTTAAGTGCTATTAAGTGTTCCGGTCATCGACAGCACTTTTCACAAGTATTTTAACTGGATTGTCAATATGCTTCGTGCTCTTCATCAGTTTGATGAAATCAATATTTTCCCCATAAAGAGGGCAATTTGTGGAGCCTCTTTGCTGCCGCGTGTCACCTTTGTCATATGCCATATTTCCATTATGACCCTTTATGTATACAGTCTATGTTATGAACACAGGTACACACATGTTTATGTATGCTCACATTCACACAGGATGACATTGATTTTGATCAAAGCATGCAGTGATGTGACAGCGAGAGAGCTCATCATTTTCTGGCTCTTCCCCCAGATAAGGACCATAAAGAATCGACGGTAGGATAATGAACCTGGATGGCACACCTGCAGCTAGAGGAGCGGCTCCAAGGACAGCGGCGCAACCTCTTCGCTCACACATCTCATTATAGGAGCGAATGGTTAAAGCCGGTGATTACAGGCAGGCATCAGGGTGGAGCAGAAGGACTGGATTTACGTGATTGAGCTTTTTTCGACTGACACGAGGGAGCTGGAAGGTCAAGAAGGTGTTCGAAACCTTGTTGTGGAGGCAGGTTCAGACTGTGCTCCTAGAGTCCTGTGACCTGCAGTTGTTAAACATTATGCATCTGTGGCCCCAGCTGTTCGAACATTTTAATTGCAGGTTAACTTTTTGGGCACCATGTTGCAAAGGAATAATTTGTGACAAATGATGTTTCTGAGTCTAATTAAGTCAATGTTAGTTGTTATAATAGTATGATCAATGTTATACCCTGAAAGAAAATCTCAATTTTGTTCACACTGTAGATGAGAATGCATGTGTCACAAACGAGCTGAGGACCAAAATGCAGAACACGGGAAACCAGGGATAGTCGATAACCAGCTTTATTGAAGGCAATAGGCTGGTAGGAGACAAAACGGCAGATAGTAGGCAAAGGGCTGGTCGGGGACAGGCGAGGGTTCCAGGAGAAAGCAGGACGGGAGTCGCAGGTACAGAACGGGTCAGGGAGCAGGCGAGGCAGGCTGGTCAGGGACAGGCAGGGTCGAAACCGGGAGAGCAATCTGAAGGGTAATGCGGGAAAGACTGGCATGCTGCAAAGTACGATCTGGCCAACACATCCTCACTCCCAGGTCGGCCTATGTTGACGTTATGTCAAGTCCCCTGCCGGCTTTTTCCAACGCAAGGGGGGGGGCCTTAGCGTCCATTTTCAACGCAAGGGGGGGGGCCTTAGCGTCCATTTTCAGCTTTCCGGGATGTCCATGTGCTTCTATGGACGCTCATGGAAGCACGGCATTCATTTGTGTCGACTGCCCTTAAAGGCAATGTGAGCGTCCATTCTCATTGGATAGCGGAGAATTGTACACCCGGAAGTAAATATTCCCCTTACTGACGATTGATTTTACAGTGATATCTGCACTACTCATCGACTAAAAAACACCAGATTATCCTTGTTAATTACACAACATTGATTGGTTTAAATTGTGTGCAATGCTTTTGTATTTTTCCCCTTCGATTCGGAGAAACAAATCTTTTTTCGGAGTAAATGATGGCAGAAGACACTACACTACCCAGAATCCCCAGCTATCATTTCTCCCTGCAGAAAAAGAAAACATGGCCGAACTTCGTTTTATTCTGGGTGTTAAATGCCTATTTTAAAGTTAGTTTGGCTATTAAAATGCGTTTTGATGTCATTTGATGCGAGAAATATGAGTTGTTATTTCAGATTATGTGTGCAGTGGATGTACATGATCTTTAGTTTGCTAGTTATTACGAAGATTACTTCAGGAAATTGCGTCCAACGTTTTCATTGTTACCAAGGTGGTTGCTAGGGACGCTGCTATCGATATTATTTCTGTTATGTTGTGTAACTGTTTAATGGTGTTATCTTTATTTCTACCCCCTTCCCCGTCAATGTATAGTGTTGGTCCACAGCGCAAACATATTAGTTAACAAAATCCGCATCTAAAGATACGTTATTTCCCCCTGTGCAATTCCAGTCTCACATCTCACAGCACATCGTCATTAACAAATACCGGAAACAGACCGAAAACGTTTAAAGAAAATAAAATAATACCTTATTCCGAGTGTGCTTGCTTTTCTCTTTGAAAGTCATCACATAACGGCATTGTAATACACGGTTCGGCTGCATTAAATATTACATATCTGCCGTAGTTCTGTATTTATAGAGCCCTGATGAGAAGACAAACATGAGGAACTGAAAACGTGACGTGGATCATAAATATATCAGCCATTAAACAACATCTTACATTTCTTTTCACACAATACGTCTCTTTGCCGTATCAACACTAATTCGGCTAACTTTTATATTTGATCCAATTGGTAGATAGGCTGTATTTACACCATAAAGGTGCACAGATGATATAAAGAGACACCTGGTGGTTAAAGCATGTTATTGAATTTCATTATTTTTATTATTAGATATTAATAGGATCCCTATAAAGTATATTCATTACTCGTTATTCTCTACTAATAGTTAATTAAAGACTGTATACAATGACTATTTTGCACATCCCGTTCAAGATTTCAAGATTTTCTAAGGTTTATTGACAGATCATATAGGCCTACACAACTATGGTGTAGTTCTGCACTGAATGAAAAACTTGGGTCGCAGGTTCCTCAATAGTGCATTACAAGACATCTATCAATATTTGTGCATACCTCCAGCAATGTTAACTATGTTGAAGCACTTATTTTAACTGATATTATACATAATGTATTATGCTCTTATAAGATGTATGCAGATATTTCATCTCCGGCCTTGTCAGGTATTGAACAATCAATAAATAAAGAACACAGAATTGTTAAATATAAAACACAGAATTTGTGTGATTATACTAAATGATTTTCAAATAAACACCACTGCAGATTTAACTGTTACACATGCTGATGTAACGCAAATGTTCCAACTTGGGATCAATAAAGTATATCTTATCTTAAGCTGATCGATGGCTACTGCCATATTTGCAAAATGTGCCTATGAACCTTGACAAGTGCATGTTTCAGGCTTATCAATTAATGTAATGTAATGTAATGTTATCAATTAACAACAGGAGGGGTCACAAACATAAGTCCAGCTGTTAAATAAAGCTCTTCTGACCTTAGCTGGCGTGTGGGTATATATATTAATACTGGGCACCAGCAATTTTCACCCATTTATTAATTATATGTTTTAAATGTGAGTGTTTCCTGTCCCCTAAACCTCCAGGGATGTACACAGTTTAATACTGGCAACTTCTTATTATGGGAAATACGAAAACGTCTTTTAAAACTACAACTCCCAGTAGAGACGTGCCATAGAGAACATGTTGCGAAACAGAATAGCCAGCATGTGTAGTTCTGGGGACGGGGTGGGGGAGGGGGGGGGGACGCGGTGGACCCGTTCAAATCCAGTTTTGAACAGTCTGCCGTGGTTCCATCCCATTTCAAGTGCTGTTCGAGGCTCGGTAACCCTCGGAGCACACTCTCCAATCACAGAGCTTGAGGACTATCACGGGGTTTGTCAAACAGAGCACATGGTGTAGTCCAAACGATAGCTGGGGATTCTGGGTAGTGTAGTGTCTTCATTGCCTTTAAGGGCAGTTGACACAAACGAATGCCGTGCTTCCATGAGCGTCCATAGAAGCACATGGACATCCCGGAAAGCTGAAAATGGACGCTAAGGGCCCCCCCCTTGCGTTGAAAATGGACGCTAAGCCCCCCCCCCCCTCGCTTTGAAAATGGACGCTAAGGCCCCCCCCCTTGCGTTGGAAAAAGCCGGCAGGGGACTTGACATAACGTCAACATAGGCCGACCTGGGAGTGAGGATGTGTTGATCTGGCACTGAGGTGAAAGTGAAGTGGGCTTAAATACTAATGAAGCTGATGGGTGTAACAGAGTGAGAGAGAGAGACAGGGTGTGACTACCAGGTGACTAAGGAATGTTAATGCAGAAAATAGGTGAGTGAGAAAGCAGAATGTGACAGCATGAGTGTGGACAGCTCAGCTAACTTGATAAAAAAAGACATTGTGATTTGAATACAAATATTATGCACATATTGATTCAGCAGCAGGAGTAGAAGTCTCAGGATTTAGCTAAGATAATGTACAAAAGGTAAATTAGGAAGCTACTTTAAATGTAATGGATGTTGGTTTAAATTAATCAATAAAGAAGTACTTAAATGTATCTGGCCAGGCACCATGGATGTAGATTAACAGTGGCCGATGACCCATTGCATGTACCTTATATTTGTTACTCATATTGATAAGACCTAAATTTGTCAGCACAGTTAAGCAGACAGAAAGAGGTTGCCGGTATTGAGTGCAAAGAAATGGGTAATTAGCTGACGGCTGACTCAGGCCACTTGCTGCTTTGTGTGTCAGGTTGAGGATGGAAAAACCGATGAAGCACATCTCCCCGGGTGTCATAAAGCTTTGCTTTATGGCCAGTTTGTGTTGCCTTGCAGATGAAGTTCAAGAAAGACGGCCAATCTTTTCTCCATGCATCTTAAATCCTGTTTCTCCTCAGCTGGATGTATGGATCAATTCTTTGGTGCGCTGAGATATCCCTGGTGTCAGCAGCTATAGGGCTTCTACAGAAAAGATGGGGAGGACTGTGTGTCTATAAATACATTATTATGGCGTTATTAAAGGGACAATTTCACCTCAGATTTAATAGTGCTCACAGAGCAGCATGACCGTTCCACTCAAATTGCATACTTTCCGCCACTCTGGAGTGGCTTTCTGCAGCGGAATAAGCATTAAAGCTCAAAGCTCCCAGCGGGCTTCAATTGCAGCCTCCATAGGAAGATGCAATGTTAGCATTTGAAAGGCAAGCAAATCACAGTCAATCAATGGTTCCTCCATGATTCATGCAATGAGTTCCTCCTCAAAAACTCCCTCCAGCATGTATCTCAAGAGAGCAGCTTTACATGGAAATAAATGGGCTGGTGTCTGGAGATGGCAAGCTTCCTTTTGTGTTTAGACACAAAGACCAGTTTCAAATGGAGGGACTGGCAGAGAACCTGCAGCTGTTTGATATCTGACTGTCCTTCACAGCAGTACATCTCAATGGTCCTGGTATTCATATTTTTAGGTTCAAAGTTAACCCAGAATAAAACACAGTGTGGTACATCCGGTCCTACAGACACATCTGCAG
Source organism: Pseudochaenichthys georgianus (assembly GCF_902827115.2). Classification (NCBI taxonomy): domain Eukaryota; kingdom Metazoa; phylum Chordata; class Actinopteri; order Perciformes; family Channichthyidae; genus Pseudochaenichthys; species Pseudochaenichthys georgianus. Next base: position 18,239,699 of record NC_047508.1, on the reverse strand, counting down.
GATGGACATTTGGCAAAAGAACAAACCAAATACAGAGGGATTACAAGATAAAAGACAATGAATTTGCAGTGTGTCAGTTTTCAGCACTAACGCTCAAGCACTTTCTTCTCAGGATTGAAGAAATTAAAAAGAACACATCAAAGAAATGTGGTTTCAAGAAGATTTCATATGTATTACTTATAAATAATTTATTTTATAAAGGCTAGAAAATATAAACAGTATAGTAACACTGACAAAACTGTTCAAACACATCATAACATTTGCACACTTGCATTGCAACGGTTTATCAGTATTTACAAGAAAAAATGTTTTGTCATGGTCTCAACGTCTCAACATAGAAATTAGACCTGCTGTGCACTGCAGAAGATTTTCTACCAAAGATGTGACATTTTAATATTTTCCCGAAATGCATTAGAGACACTTGGAATGCAAGCCCTATTATTTTCTAAATAAATCCACTTCTGTCTCACCTTCAGGAACATCACTTACTTCACTGTGGTACCTAGGCTCTTTCAAGTATCATATTTCTCACGATAAAAGTAATACTTCAAGCTCAAAACTACCTTTAGTATATACTCTCCCCATGTTACCTTTAATTCTAGCATTAGCATTCTGCTCAGAGTTTTAAATGAATTATTTGATATATAGTTTTGCTGTTGTTAGAACCAATCGTCTTCATTTTGTGTTCACATTCACGGCGGGGAGAGAACGTTTTCTTCATAAATTGAATCTAGCATTTGTGACTAATTGATACACAAATGGTGATTTTGTGAGTGAAGCATTCCCTTGAACAATGAGAACATGGTATCATAAAAACATGTTCCATCAACACAGCAGTACAGACCATATTCTGGATAATACCTTTCGCAGCATCACACTCGCTTGACATTTGGCACTTATATATTTAACAAAACCATAAAAAGTCATGTTGAATTACTTTATGGTAAAATAAAATAGATTACATTCATGTCTTCAGCATAGAGACAGAGGAAAGTCAGCTGAAATAAATAAATAAACAAACAAACCAACCAACCCACCAACCAACCAACCAATCAATCTACTACTTGACTGGTTGAAAAGTCCTGTGTTCCACTAAACTGTGAGACAGGTTTCTGAGATCGGCTGCAGAGTGAACCTGCTTGTATCCCAGCAGCGCCAGAGTGTCGTTGCACAGATTCTGCAAAGTCCTGACGATGTCAAAGCCCAAACGAAGCCTCCAGCTCTCCGCTGTCGCTCTGGAGTCTCTGGTGGTTGAGTACCTGTAGTTCCACTCCGACGGAGACGACACGTTACTGTTTGTGTTCTTTGCAATCCACAACCGCACCCTGTCCTCCATCTCCAGCCCCACAAACCTGTAGATCTCAGTGGCTTTGTCCTTCGGATTGAAGGCCAGGTCCTCATAGCGCACTAGCAGGTAGCGTCCCCGCAGCCATGCCGGTGTTTGCAGGCCTGTTGCCGCGGAGGCCGCCATGTCTTTGCAGGTGCTGGTGATCTGCGTCAGGTCCACGTACCGAGGCTGCCGTCCCGTTGCGTTCCATATTTTCCAAGCGCGGAATTGATCAGAGAACGCCATCATGCGCGACGCTAGGATAGCTCTGGGGTCTCTCACCAGGTGGATGATCTTCAGGTCTAAACGAGGATCTTCTGTCAGGGTGCGCAGGTCCCCCACCTCCGGGACCCGCACAGTCTTTATGGCTACATGTTCCTTTGAAAGACACGACATAGAGGCAAGGGTGATGTTCAGGGCCCCACACTTCTTTGGACACCAGGCTTCATCCGGGGAATCCGAAACTGCTACATCCCCTGCTTCCATGCACACGGGAGGGGAGCAGAGGGCATGGCTGGAGCTTCTGCGAAAGAAGGAGCTGGTGACGTGGTCCTGGGGCTCCGGGCGGATGTAATTCTCCATGAAGTGAAGATCGCAGGTGTACAGGTTGAGGAGGAGATCCCTGTATGCTCCCAGGAGGGATCGGCGGTCCAGGGTGCGATGCAGCCTGCTGCTGGAGTTGGTGAAGGCCTGCTGGACGTGGTAGAGAGGTTCAAACACGTAGAAGATCCCTGGGTGCTGATTGAGGAGCTGCCCGGTGAAGGAGGAGCCGCTGCGGGTGGTGGCGAACAGCAGGATGTGCTTCCGAGGCGAATCTACAGGCATCCAGCTGTCATCGCACAAGGCTCTCCACCTGGAGTCTGGAAGAAAGAAACAACAAATAAATGTGCTGTATGTTTAACTCAATGTTTGCTACACTGACATCAATTGCATCATGTTTTTTCTTACAAAGAGGTAATTAACAACTCTAAATCGCACACTAAACCACATGTTTTTCTCTTAGATTCATAGATTCAAGTTCTGGTGAAAGAGAGGGGTAACATTTTCTATGAAATACACTTCTATAGTGTATGATTAGGGCATTTTTAGTGGATTATCATGCATTTATGGTACTCTGGTACCTTATCACTGTAGGCTACTTGTGTCTTGTCTATAATATAACTGTTTTATGAATATTCTTGACTCGTGTTAGAAATTAAAATCAATGTTTTATGGCATAATGTACCTTAAACATACCGTCAGTTTAAATCATAGACTGGTTTAAATGCTATTTTATTCTGGAAAAAAACGGAAGTTCTCAATACCAAGCTTTTATTCTGAAAATCCTTCATGACGACTTCCGGGACTACCGCTCATTAGTATCATTAAAGTGGCTATTGACGCCGTTAACATGTATTACATATAAAGTTATGAAAGAGATAAGGAGGAGAAAAGGCATGTGGAAGTAAGCAATGAATGTAAAATGTCGAAATCCTCTGTTTAACGCGATATCGGACACAGGAGAACGAGGGGGGAAGTCCCCTACGTCACTACAGCTCCCAGAGAGGAGGAGCGACCAGCCAGCAAGCGGGAAGGACGAATGCTTGTAAGCTCTCTTCTGCACGGCAATCACAGGGAGAGGAAGCTGCAGACTTTCTCTCCTGACTGAACAATATCCTGCTTGTAACATTACCGCGCTTTTTATTAATTAAAGTACCAATTTTGAACCTTCTCAGAGACTCCATTTAGTCTCCTTTTAAGCTTCTTACCTGGACGCGAGAATAACGAACACAGTATAACACTAGTTATCGGTTGACTGATAGTGTTTATGAGCGTATTCATGATGCATAGCATGCTATTCTTTCACACACAGTGACGTCACGAGCTACCCACAATGCAACACGCGCCATATATATATATATATATATAAATACGCCATTTTCCTGGAGGTGCTAATATCCTGGAAGTGCAAATATAAACAGCTAGCTAACGTAGCCAGGCAGAGCGCACTAGGTTTTTTTTTTTTTAATTAACGACCGAAGAAATCGCTGCATGTCTTCGGATTACATCTCTGGACTTGAGGGGTGTGCTTTAGGTCGTTACCAGCGTAAACTAGAGCTGTGTGGGTTGTCGGATTGCCCTTACAGACTGCCTGCAGATGTATGGAAAAACGACAGTGGCCATCGTCGATTTTGGCTGCATCTACGTCTAATTTCTGGAAACATCAGGTGAATACCCCACTTGTCACAATAATATTATCATGCCATTGCATATATGTGGTATTTTAGATTTGACTAGATATTGATTAAGGCAATAGACTATGATATTCAGTACAGGAAGCTTAGCAACACCTAGACGGTGTACGGCTGCTTGCACCTTGCGTAAAACGGCGGATACTGGAAGTACGGTGTCGCGCTCGGCCCAATACCCGTATGTGTGTGTGAAAGAATAGAAGTGGCATTCATAAAAAGCGTAACTAATAGGCTTTATCTTACTTATTTTGGAAGAGTTACTTCAGCTCATAAAAGTGAAAAATAATTGGTTTCCGTCATAACTCTAGTCCAGGAGAAAGTGAACTACTGAATCAAGCCAATAAAGCTTAAATAATTTAGAGGGTAAACATGCCTGAGTAAGTTGCTTGTCTGCTGGTGGTTACTGAGGGGGTTTATGAAATGGCGGATCTCTAAATATAGCCTAGCGCAAATAGCTAATGTGTAATTACTGCTGATGAGGAGTTGATTGCAAAGGGGATGTTTCTTTCGTACACAGGAGCTTGGCGCTGGCAAACTACAGCGGCGCTATGAGACGGGATTAATGGGGATAAATTGGAGGATAATTGTAAAATGAATCACACATATTTCATTTCTTTATCCTCCCTACTTGTTGGGAATTCCCTCATTAAATGAACCTTTTTCTTTAGCTTTAGTAACAGCTGTAATGCTGGCACGGATACTCTATGCATCAGGTTTTCTTCTAAAATTATGTTAGTAATCAAATGTGTGTTTGTGCATGACCTCTGCAGGTGCCTCACAGGCAGGGTGGGAAGTAGATGTACTCAAGTACAATTTTGAGATACTTGTACTTTACATTTCAATTGTATGATACTTTGTACTTCTACATCACTACAATTCAGAGGTAAATTGTGTACTTTTACTACACTACATTTACTTTGTACCTTTAGTTACTTGTCAGATTTGGTTTAATGATGTGAAATATAATCGACACTTAAATAAGACTTTACCTGGAGAATATTCACAAGCTACCCTGCAGTATACAAAGTAATTAAAACTAGCTTTGATAACACTTTAATGCATCTATAATTATAATAAAAAGAAACATATAATATATATTATTCTGAAATCTGCCAATCTGCAGCATGAGTACTTTACTTTTGGTTACTTTAAGTACATTTTTAATAATAATAATAATTAATAATTCCTTACATTTATTATAGCGTTTTTCCAGATGCTCAAAGCTCAAAAATAATATTTATGTAACTTTTACAAAATAATATTACCATACAGCCACACACATCATGCTCTCCTGTAGTGAGGTATGTTTGTGGAGGTGTACCTCTGAAGTGCCTGCTCTGGCAGCGGTAGGGTCCCTGACAGGGCCCGGACAGCGAGTCCCTCAGGGTGCGGATGGCCGTGTACTGGACCCCCAGAGACGCACACACCAGCAGCAGCACCGTCTTCCAGGAGCACTCCATCCTGCCCCTCCCTCTGGCTCTACATCCTTCACGCTAATGCCGCGCAGGGAGGCACAGAGACACACACAATGAGATTTCACCTTGATGCATTTTCTCAGCTTCATACAGGCATGAAGCTCCCACTCCTTCTAGCCTGCAGTCCTCTACTGATAGCCAATGAACAGCTATTATGATTATTGCTAAAGGCCACTTAGACAGTAGAAGGTAAAGTAAGTCACATTCATCCAGATTTCCCTTGCCAGTTAAGTTTGTCCTTACCTGGCAAAAAAACTGAAATGCAATTATGTGTGCAGAGTATTTTGAATAGTGGAGTTACTTTAGATTTAGGGACACCATTTTCCAGTAGAGGTCTGATCTTTTGGTCATGTTTTTGCTGAACAAATCTATTGAGCCTTTAGGAAATAAATCCTGTACTTATTTATTCAAAGCGTTTAAGCTACTTATGGTAGAAAATAAACAGCATGTGTAACAGGGTATTTCTTTAGTTAAGCAAAAACAATCATTAGAGCAAATATAGGAATAGGTCAATATTTTTTTAAATATTCTTTCTTACTGAGAGTTTAATGAAAAGATTGATAATCCTCGCATGTCTGTACCATAAATATAAAATGACAGCTAGCTGCCAGTTAGCTCAGTTTAGCTAAATGTAGCGTAAGGACCTTAAACACGTCAAAACAGTTAGCTTTGCTCCGCTGTTAAACTCACTCAAATGACATTTATTTCAACGATACAAAAACAACCATGACAATTCTTTTTTTGGTTGTCTATTTAAATGTTTAAATAAACTGTCTAACCTGACTAGCTTGGTCTCCTAAAAAAACTCCTAATTTAAATCCATGATAATGCATTGTCAATTAAGTTTTGAGGGAAATGTATTGCTCCTGGACTACATTTGTTTTTTTGTAAATCCCAAATACATTTCTAGGCAGAATCTGTCCCGTGTGAAACAAAAAAGTAATCTTTGACCTTTTTTGTCAAGCTAAGTAACCTGTTGCTGGTTGTAGCTTCATAATAGTTAGGGAGGTGAAAAAAAGACAATTGACCAAATTGGTCCTTGATAGCACATGTGCTTGTGTTTCCTAAAATGTGCAGATTTGAGGAATGGTTTAGCTCTCTTTCTCCAAGCAGAGCAAACTGATTTGAGCATTTTTACCATAAGTAGCTTAAACGCTTTGAATAAACTGGTACAGAATCTATTTCCTAAAGGCTCCATAGATTTGTTCAGTAAAACATGACCCAAAGGTCAGACCTCTACTGGAAAATGGTGTCCCTAAATCTAAAATAACTCCACTATTCAAACACAGTTGCATAATTGCATTTCAGTTTTTGCTTTCCTCTCTTCTGTAATTAAGCCTCTAAGCCCAGCAGAGAGCTACAAACCCAGATAAATATAGCTGTCTTCACTTAGATGAGTGGAGAGGTTTCCTTTGTACACGTATGAGTTGTTTGCCACTGGGTATGAAAGAGCAAAGGGAGATGTGATTTTCCAAATGGGTTTTAAAAGAAAGTGGACTGCCATTGATTTGTCCCTCTGCACCAAACTGATGGTAGGTAATCACACCAGATCCGTGGGCGCCAAATGTGTCTCCATCACTCACTGAGGCAATCATCATCAAAACCACAGGTAAATATATATCATATTACTGACAACATATTGCCTTCCTGTTTGCGTCCTCTCACCCTCTCTCTGTCACTCTGTCGCTCTCCAGTCTGCCTCTTGTTCATTAATGATGTTCATGTGTCCCTGGCAGACTCATGTCCTCAGGAATGTATCACACTGAGCTGAGATCAGCTTTTGATGTTCCATTAATCACAAACAACGCAAAACCAAAGACATTTACTCTGTGGGTGAGGGGAAAATAAATCTACATCATGAGCCATTCTGTTTGAGTACTGCTAAAAACAGCAATCGCAGACTGAACCCATCAGGGGGAGACACTGTGTTAGTTGAAGACAGGGTGACAGGGACACTGTGCTGTTTGTCTCTTGTTTCAGAGTACATTTAAATCTGCTCAGTCTATTTGTGCGCTCACTTGAAGGACAGAGAAGACGTATGATAAACAGAGAAACAGAAGATCAAATGACTGCTGATAATGTAAAACTTGGACCAAGCTTCTTACTATCTCTGATACTTTAGGAAAAGATGGTGAAAATCTGTCAATTTGACAGTCCTGCCATCCAAACCCTACAGTATGTGATCTGCACAGCTGGCTGACCGAGGCACAACAGATGATTCCTCAGCGACAGGTTTTGTTTTCCTTTCCAGTCATGATCAGGGCTCAGTGCCTCCTCGCACACCCTGCTGCCCTCTGGAGACTGAGGACAGATGCTTCAATGGATTAAAGCAATTTGATTTGCAAGTCCTCCTTACTCCCTGGCATATAATTCCCCCATCGGCACTCACACCAGGAATAAAAGACACCCTGAGAACATCTGGAAAGGGAACTCAGGCTTCAGATGGCCCCAGCTTTTGTTTTCCTCAAACAATAAAAGTGTTCAGAGGATGAAAGCCTCGGGGACAGGATCAACCAAAGATTACACTGCACGCCTCCTCTGGCAGGTTGAGTTGTACATGTTGGCATCACTGCTGCTGAGATAACATAGCTAGCAGCAAAAGTGTTGGAGGTAATGACATTTGGGAATGGTGCGGGGAAGGCAATTGCCTCTGTGGAAAATAAAGGCAACAAATGAGGTTATAAGTTAGTGATGAGGGTGGGACTGAGGGATTTGAGATTCAAGTGATTGAGGGATGTGACAGTGCCAAAGATTGTTCTATTAAGGCACCTTAGTGTGTTCACAGTTCCTCTGAGTGAGGCTGTTTATTGGCAAAGCCTGATGATCAATCCTGGGAAGCACAGAGAGTTGAGCAACAGTAGCAACGCCAGGAGGAGCTTCAAGTCCTCAGTCACTCATCCATCTTTTCCCCTTCTCGTTCTCCCTCTAAACCACCTCACACACACAAATATGAATATGCGAGAGTGCCACAGGCGGAGAGCAGAGCTGCTGCTGTGCGGAGAGGAGCTGCATCTGACCCCGGGCTACAGAGGAGCGCTGTGATCGGGGAGAAGATGAATCTTGTTCTACATGATTCACACACACACACACACACACACACACACACACACACACACACACACACACACACACACACACACACACACACACACACACACACACACACACACACACACACTAAAAGCACTTTAGCCTATGCAAATGGGAAGGAACAAATTCAGAGAAAGATCAACAATAATCTTGTCATTCACAAACAGCAGATAGAAAAAGGGGGTTATTTAACTGTAAGTGAAGAACCTAGAAAATAAGGTAAAGTTGAATTATGATGGAATCAATTAACAGCCACACTCTAAAAACGAATTCAGGCGACCTTTCACCTCCACTTAATTAAATGCATGGTTGCAAGATAAAAATGAGAGTTAATTGATTTAGATAAACATTTTAAGTTGCAAACATTAATGTATAAGTTGTGTTGACGTAATAATGTTGGTAATTACATCAACTTAATATTGTGTGTAATTTAAACTCTGATTTCTGCGTTAATTGACTTAAAACTAAATTCAAGTTGTAGTAAGTAATGCAATTGGCTTGATAACTTAATTGTTCTACTGTACACCTTGAGTTAAGGAGTTCAAGTCCACTCCCACTTAACGTGCCTGGACAAGTTCCCACAGTTAAGACAAATAGAAATATACAAAGGACATTTTAAGGTGAGTGTCATCTTTTGTCATTCAAATACAGTAGATAGCCTTGTAGTTGCACTGTATAGGAAAATTGCTGTTTGACCAAAATTAGCAGCTTTTGAACTGTGAATAGCTCTGTGAGAGGATACAAAGTAGTAGAGGCTAAAAAATACTTTGGTGATATCGCTTTTTATTCAAAATGAATCTCGTGAAGCAGATCAAGGACATGCTTCTTGAGGTAGGATCGTTATTTAGAGTTGTCATTGAAATGCAAGTTGTTGGCAGTCACCCATTCAGAATATATTCATTTAGGTAATTTCTCTTTTTTTCCTTTTTCAAAAATAGCATAATACAATTGAAGTACGCAGAGAACTATAGCCATCCACTGCCTTGTCGTTTACCTTGGAGAAAAGGAAGAGGACCTTTTCAAGGAATTTAGCGGCGTAATTAAAAATCTTAAAATAACATAAAATCCATGGACACAGTGTAAAAACACAGGACAAAAGCACTGCTCTGTCAGTTACATTTTGAAGCATATTGCACTTTTGGGCACACCCCAATCAATAATATCTTAGCAACGTTCAGCATGGATAGGTGTTGACAGCAATGGCGTGGGAAAAGGATTGTGTAACATTTGAAAAGTGGCTTCTGCTCTTCACTTAACCAGTTCAAGTATTGTATGGAACCTGCAAAAAAGATGAGAAGATACACTAAAACTTGCACGGTTGTGATTGACAAAATCTGTCCACATGCATTTAAACACTAGGCAAAGTACTCAAAACCACCTCTGTGTGTCTTCAGGACCACGTTGCCATGACGACACACACATGCAGATTCAATAGGGGAAAACAATACCAGCGTTGCTTTAGCAGCTGGTAATAATGGCTCTGAATTCGCTAAGAGTGACAGTTTAAAAAGTATGCAATTACCTAATTCATTATCTCTGATGTGCTAACCTATTATTTAATGTGCTTCAAAAGGACATGAATATCGCCTTCATCAGTGACCGGTCCACCCCAGGATCTGACCATACGATGGCAACCATCGTGGTCGAGGGAAACAAATGAATGAGCAAGCATTCTGCGTTAAATGTGTTCATACTGTTTGAAATAATGACTGTCGGCAGTGTAAACATCTTTGTTACATCTTTTGTCAAATGGATGTGTGAGATCTGCAGATTGGTGGCCATTGAAAGTTTGTTTCTGTAGTTTTACAAAAACTTTACAGATTTTACATATTTGGCACTGGTTTTAAATAATCAAAGGCCTCTAACTTCGTTGTGATGGCAGCATTTATTTGCTGTGTCCCCATTTCCCATGGTAATATGGCTAATGTGTTTATTTATTATTTGTGGGGTAATTTAAATTTGTGTTATTTATCTTTTTTTCCAAGATTTAAATTAAGCTCAGCGCAAGTTCTTTCAGGAAGACTGGGGCCCGTCTCATGTCGGTTAAATGAAATCCTTGCTTCCCTCACTTGCGTCGTTTCCCTGCGTCTAGTCCCTCCCACCAGGGAAGCATGGAGAGACACAAGGAAACCACGAGAAGCAGGGAAATGAGTTTTAAGAGCAATGGGACGTCCTTTCCTCCGGAGCGTCACGTGAAGCGACGTCCGTTTGTGATGACAGCAGGGTTGCGTTGCGATAATCCAAAAATCAGCTCCTAAATTGTAACCCTATCTCCTATTCCTTGACCTCTGAGTGAAACGTCACGGGGTTAAGGGATAGTGGATAGGAGAATTCAAAAGGACTTAGGAGAAGAGACTGCAGTACTTTTAGAGAATCCGAATGCACTTTCACTATCCGACGTGTTTATGATGCGCCAGCGGACGTCATGAATGTGCGTCTGCTGCTGTGGGGAAACTATGGAAACTACAGTTTTCTATACAGCGGACTACAACATGGATGTATAATAAGAAGGAGGGACTACTGTAAACTCATCTAGAGACTCTGCACCGTGCTCTGGTGCTGTTGTTTTATGTTTTATGAACGGGGACAACAGAGAAACATATTCTTCAGGACCAAAGTTGGAATTGAAATAAAAAAGGAAAGTGAAACTTATGCTCGTCACCCTCTCCCTCCGGTCCACATTAATACAAATGATCCCAATACGTATGATTGTATGAACTATGAAAATATCTTAAAATCAATACAAATATATTTATTATAAACGTTAGTCCTTAACATCTATCACTGTGTATATCACCATTCAAACATCTTTTAAAAGTTGAACAAACCCCACACAGCTCAGTAAAGACTGAGATGTTGACTTTATTTGATAATTCTCTCTTTTTGATTATAATACTGATGAACGTTCAGAAAAAAGCACTTTGGCAACTTACCACATACGTTTTAAAATGCTTAATAAGCACCGTAACTTTCATGATATCATTTCTCGGTCATAATCGGTTGTTTCCGTGAACGGCCGACTGTTGAGTGACGGCAAATGCTGCGGCTGCAATGCATTGTGGGGCAGCATTTTCTCCTCTCCTTTCGGTTAGGGAGGTCCAGTGGTTCCTAAGCTAAAGGAGGTTATAAAGGAAGTTTGAAACCTTCTTTCCTTTCATTTGGAGAATTGGAACAGCACTTATCATGGCTGCCACTGAGGGACTTCCGGGTCATTTCACTTGGTTAGGAAGGTTCCTAAGCTAAATGGACTATTGGAACGCAACCCTGCTCTGTCCCAAGCCCCCAGGAAGTGCGCCGGACTCAGATGAAAATATTCGTGGTGGCCAAACGGCGGTACTACACTTCCGTTTGGTTGCCAGGCCCGGAAACACTTTTCCCCACTGACTTACATGGGGAAAGAGTGGTCTGTAAATCGTTGGATAATTTTTTTTAAACTAAATAAACTACCCAGTATGAACACTTGTATAGCCCTTATTAAAAACATCCGTTCCTCAAGTTGTAATAATGTGCTAATAACATTATTCTGAGAGTTAATTCCCTCTGCATTATGAACGTGCATCTAACCCACGGGACCACGCCGCCCGGCACGTTCATGTTACGTGTTCAGCATTACATGTGTTTATCTTTACCCATGGATGCACAATAACAACGGACCATATCGCCTTACTGCCAGCCCACGGAGCTGTAATAATGGATATATCGCACATGTTTGCTGTAATTCATCATTTGTAAAATATTATACTACATGGGCTGTATGCAGTACTCAAGTTGTAAAAAAATATCAGGGGGGATGGTGGATTTTATCATATGGGGACATCATTTGTGCTGATAACCCGCAGAGGATGGGAGACCAACCAGCATAAAGATAATTATTATATTCCTAAAACAACATGCATGTTATGGATGTTCAGATACTCCTTTCATTGCTCTTGACCAAGGCACCTCAGAAATAGAGTCGGTCCCCGGGCTGCCATGGCACCACTAACATTTAGGGTAAAATGCAGAGGACAATTAGTGCAACATCTTTTTTTCACTTTAATTTAAAGGGGGGAGGGGATACAAAAATGTGGTTATAATGGAAGTCTATGGTACACATCTTGTAGGTTAACAGTCCCTCATTTATTATTCAGATGGATCAGCTGATTATACTAATAATAAAGTCAAAATAGTTTTTAGAATATTTAATTATAGTGTATTTTTTCAAAAAAGCAGTTACTGGTATACGATCAAAACTGGTATCTAAAGGGTTACATTTGTATCGTAATTAATTAAATCATTATGTAAATTAAACACTTCATGAAAAAATTGAGGAAAAAAATGTAGGCCTATCCGTCATCATTTTATTGCAGTTCAAATAGAAATATGTTATGTTAACATTCCCAATGTTACTTTTTTTAACAGGGCATTAAGTGCAAATTGAAATTGTTTACAAAATATGAAAACATATTAAAAGATTATACAGATAATCCAAAATAGGACCAATGTTGTCAATGGCTGCCTACTCCACTCTCCCCATCTCATATACGTTTCCAAAGATTTTCATAATCATGTTTTTTGGTCTAAATTTGTCTGGCTCTTGCTTTCGGATTGTTAGCTAAGCAATGGCTTTGAAGCCAAGTCTTGACATATACCTCTGGTCTGAACTTGTTCAGTGGAGGTCCAACACACTTGATGAAAAGCAAGGCTGACATGCTTTTTACCTCTAGGGAGCTTCTAGTTGTGGTTCAAATGTTCATCTGACTAAACCCACGTTCACACTCAGCTGTGGAGATAACCAGAGTGTTCACTGCTTGAAGGAGGGGTTTCAGCTCTTCTGGTGCTGGTGGTATCATTTCATCAACAGTTTTGAGTCTTACCAGCTAGCTAACACGAGAGAAAAACGGAGCTAAACTCCAAACTAAGTTGTTATTGCTGCTTATGTCCATATATTCCACCTTTGGTGACTAAAGTAATGAGTAATGACTAAGATTAATGACTCTTGACTTACATGAAATGTTATTTTTAGTATTTTTAAATATGAAGTCCCTCAGATCGCGTTGTCCTCCTGGTCGCTTGGCCATTGTGATGACTGTTACCTGCGCTTCTGGCATCGATCAAACAGGCGCATCACGGCGCTCTGGCGCCCTCTAGGGCACTCGCATAGCAGAGCGTCAGTGACTTGGTAAAAATGTCATTGCGTCTGTGCGTGCTCCCTCGCCCACAGTATTTTACTCAAAATACTCAAAATTAATGTTGAAATAGCAGTAATACCAGTGCCCCGTTCATTGATAAAATGACATAAGGGATGGAAAGGGGAAATGGCAGTTTTAGAAGGGGGATGATTTTGACCGTTTTTATTTCAGGGGGGATGCCATCCCCCCTCATCCCCCCTCAACTCGAGTACTGGCTGTATGATTAAATCTTGTACCGTAAATGTTGTATTAAATAAAGTTAATATTACCGACGTTGGATTAATGTCCCTGTAGCTTCTTATTGCACTAAGAAGCTTATTGCACTGTGTGTGTATATATATATACAGTGCAATAATTATTACATGCTAAATGAAGCTCTGTTGCTTGGATATCACTAGATCCTGTTACAACGTAATATAAGTACATAACGATTGATGTTTACATTAGCATCATTACTAGCTAGCCGCTAGCTGCTAACTGCCGCCTCGTTAATATCAAATCCATTATAACAACAATCCATTACCATGCTGTCATGAACGCGCGGTGCTGTTACGTGTACGCAAATTGACGTTCTTGATGTGAACGAGCATTTTGGTTAAAGTTGCGCATGCGCTATGAGCGCATATACGGGTACTTCTCAGGCATGTCGGGTAATCTGTGACGTTTCGCTCTCTCAAAAGTTGGGCCATTTTATCATCATGCGCCAATGAGCAACTCTCATAGGAATGAATGAGGTCCCGCCTCCCACGCTGTATCCAGTTCTATATCGTATAAGGCTTCGCCCTCTAAGGCTATCGCTATTGGGTAATCCCCTCTGCACGTGTGCAGCACTGACAGACTTATTCCACGCCCACCTATGACGTGGGCCCCACCTCCAGGATCACTTCTGTATAAATAGGAAGTAGGCCCTAAAATCCACTCCTACTTTTCTTCAGCACTCCGTTGCAGAAGCATTGACAGGCAAAACAAGTTATTTTAAGAGCTACTTACTGAAAAGCAAACATTCCTCCTAAAAAGCTTTGTTTTTCTGGTAAGATGGAGACTGGGCAGGAAAGTCAAGGCTGCGTTAGGGATTGCCTCGTATGCGGGTCGGGCTACATTATGAGCTTTGACAGGCACTCACGGTGTGAGTCCTGCCTGGGAATAGAGCATGCGAACGCTGCTCTCACTCCCGGGGTATCATGCTCGCATTGTGCCCGTCTTCCGCTGGCCCTCAGACAGCAGAGAGCGGACGCTCTCGCTGCTGCAGCTGCCGAGGACGATTGGCCCGTCCAGGAGGAGTACTCCGGGGACAAAGCCCTTGATTTCCTGGATCCGAATGGCGGGCACGAGTCGGACGACTACGTCCCCTCCATTCAGGGATCACCGGGTGAGGAGTCCCCCATTATCTCTCCCCTCCGGACGGAGGAGACAGGTAGGGGACCCGGTGTAGGTCCGGTGTATGATCCCGTGATCCCGTGATCCTGGAACTTCCGGAGATTATATCCAAGGCGGCCTTCGAGAAATCTCCCCGTTCCCCTAGCTCAGGAGAGCTCGCCTCCGGATGACATGTCCGGGGTGTTCTCCCGGGTACACAGGGTAAGGAGTGACCCGGTCTGGCCACGCTTCCCGGCCTTAAGGAAGTACCAGGAGGGGGCAGCGGCGGACCCTGGAGCAATGAGGGCTCCGATAGGGACATACGTGCCCCTCACGAGAGTGGTGGGATTCACGGATGTAGGTTTCCCGACCGTGCCTCTTCTAGAGCCAAACCTCACGGCATTCTTTGGGGCTAGGCAGGCCAGCAGAGTTACCGGATGGCAACCCATACTGGCTGCCACCAAAGATCGGTTTGTCACCCGACAGACGGACCGAATGCACCAGTGTGCGTTTCAGGCGTCAGCGGCGGCGAACAATATAGCGTTGCTGTCAAACTCCATGGTGGAAATGTCCGAGCGGTCAAAAACGATGTCCTCAGTGGAGGCTGAGGAGATAGGGAAGGCGGCCAGTACTGCACTTACACTGTGCACAGCAGTCGCAGTCTCGCAGGCGCGGATTGCGGCTTCGGCGACACAGGTCCACCGGTATCTCTGGCTACAGCAGGGGAATATACTGGAGGGTGCAGGAAAGGATCTGCTGGAGGCTCCAATCAGTCCGGACGGACTATTTGGACCACAGTTCCACACCATGGTGGAGACTATGAAATCTGCGGCAGAGCAGGCAGATGACATACGGCGTCACGCTAGCTGGCTTCGGGACAAATGGCTTCAGCGACAGCAGCGGCAGCAACGACAGCACCCGCAGCCCCTGCAACAGTCTCAACGGGGGAAGACAGCGGCGAGAACAGCAACGGCGTCAGACTCGCCCTTCGGCAGCTGCAGGGGCTCCGTCCCAGGTCTCCGCTCCTCCGCCGCAGAGACAGGATCTGCAGGCGACGAGCCGGAGGGGAAGGAAGAACCCCCGCTCCTGGTCTGCTCCTCCGAGTGAACCTCCGAGGAAGCAGAACCGAAGATGACTATTTGGCGGGGTTATGTGGGAAGAGAGAATTGTTAATAAAAATGATTCAAATCTCAACAGTGTGTCTGTAGCAACTGTGTCTCACGTATCCCCCACACTAGTCAGGCCGGCTGCCATTAATCCATTGATTAAAAGGCAGCAGGACTTGTTGCATAATCCCTCTGTTTTAAACCTGTCACTTAATAGACAGAGGGACTCGCCGTTTGAGCCAGCGGTTTCTAATCTGTCGGTGTGTGATGCAGCGTGTGGAGACCCTTGCACAGCCCTTTAGGGCGGGGGCCCCCTTGGGTTGCTTCACAAGCAACGGCGGCGAGGACTCTGGCATGGCTTGTCACCATGACTACCACAGCACAACAAAAACAGGTACGCCCGCTTTCAGAGCGATGCCCAGAGCGGCTATGTTTAATGGACGGATGGATGAGCAGGCTGATCAGCAGAGGTTACTCTCTGCAATTTGCCTTACCCCCCCGCAGTTCGAGGGGATTCGGGAAACACTTCTGTCATCCCAAGAACAGTGTATTGCGCTGCAGTCAGAGCTGCGGAAACTCCTGTTAAAGAGAGCAATCTCCAGGGTTCCGCAAGGGGAAGAAAATAATGAGGGGCCGTGTAGGCCAACATTCAAACTCACCTCGCACACACACTACTGAAAACATCTGGCCTTGCACACACACTACTGAAATACTCTCACGTTCACTACTGAACACCTCACACACACACTACTGAACACATCTGGCCTTGCACACACACTACTGAAATACTCTCACATTCACTACTGAACACCTCACACACACACTACTGAAAATTAAGCCTCACACACACACTATTGAAATCCTCTCACATTCACTACTGAACACCTCACACACACACTACTGAAAATTAAGCCTCACACACACACTACTGAAAACATCTGGCCTTGCACACACACTACTGAAATCCTCTCACGTTCACTACTGAACACCTCACACACACACTACTGAACACATCTGGCCTTGCACACACACTACTGAAATCCTCTCACATTCACTACTGAACACCTCACACACACACTACTGAAAATTAAGCCTCACACACACACTACTGAAATCCTCTCACATTCACTACTGAACACCTCACACACACAATACTGAAAATTAACCTCACACACACACTCCTGAAAAACATTTTACTGAAAGGTTCTCAGTAGGGAATGTGCATGTGTTTCACCTATGTGTGTGTGAGGGGATTCTTGCTGTAACGGAAGTCATTCTAATGTAACGGATGTCATTCTAATGAAACGGAAGTCAGTGGTCTCTTTGCTAGCCCCGTTAGCTTCATTAGCTCCAGGCTGCTACTCCGAAGTGTTTGTTTTGTTGATGCCTGGTGGAGTATTCTTCATTGAAATATCGCACTTATCGTATGGCTCTGCGGTTCAAACAGACCGTCCATGAATGCAGTTTATTCGGTAAGTGAAATTCAAGCACTATTTCTTACTTGTCTTTTTATTCAGCTAACAAGCGAGACGAAGCTATATCTGTGCTAACGATGCTATCCGTAGCATACAAGTTAAAACATAATAGAGAAGTGTAAGACATTAAGAAGGATTATACTGTAAAACATAAGGCTTCTCGGTGAGGTTGGTAAAATAAGGTCATGCTTGTACATTAGTTAGCTTGCTAGTTAGGTAACTGTATGCATTGTTATTGTTAATTTAAAATAGCTATGCTCGACGATGCAGACAGCTAGCGTCACATTAGTGTTGAAGAGCAGAGTACTGTATGAGATTAACCTCACTATAAGATCTGTGTATCTGAAAAATATGAATCTCACATTTCCAGTTGGTTCCAGAAATAACGTTGACGTAGATATTGCAATATGGTTTGTTGAGCTGGAGTTGATTATTGAAGCTTACTGGTATTGTCTGTAAAAGACGTGGTAAAAGTGGTTCTTGCAGTGAGACAACAGAGCAGTTGAATATTATTTAATAAGATATTTTAATGTTGATTAACTGCAGACTGTTCATTCATAATTTGATTATCTTTGTAGTACAAAGTGATGAATTAAAAAAACACATTAACATTTAAAAAATACATTATTTCTACAGCCGCTAAATAAACAAACGTTTCATAAATAACACACTTGCTCTGCAAAAATGTCATATGTTTCTTTTCATTTCTGTTAGGAAAGGACATACCTGACATACTGCCTCACCGTTTTCTCAGAGGGGCAAGAAGAAAATGAAAAGCTGATTTCAGATTAAAGACCAATACAGGACATTCACTAAGAAACTACACTTTTATTGTGAACACAAAGTCAAACAGGACCATCATTTGTTTGTGACAGCTGAGCCCAGTATGGGCTCACAGATGCAGTTAGGTGGTTTCTTCATCAGACCTGGTCCTCCTCCATCAGGCCACGTCCTCCTCCATCAGCCCACGTCCTCATCCCAGAGAAAGACCTCTCCACCTTCTCCAGCCAAACCCACAGACAGGACATCCGTCACGCTGAGGTTTCTCCCAAAGTCTATGCACGCTGTCTCAATTGATCCACACTGTGAATATGAGGGGGAAATGTGTGTCATAATTGCTTTAGACAATAAGAAATATGAAGTTAACTGTAAGGAATGGCTCGTTCTTTTTTAAATAGACAAAACTATTACTGTATTTCAATATCTCATGTCTGAAAGTTTAATTTAAAAGAAGAAGGGGCCCCAAAAATAAAGATTGGTATATCAATAAATGTAGTTGATTTTGTCTTTTTAATTGTTTAAAGTAGATAGAACTGGTACTTAAGAGTTTGAATACAGTCTGGTTGTGGAGGAGGCACATAGGTAAGAGCATATAGCTATCATCACATGTAACTAAGCTTGACTTGAATTTATTAAAAGTATAATTAAGTAACAGCAACAAATCAATAACAAATCGTGCAAACATGTGAATCTTTGCTGGGTCCACTGTTGAATTTACCACATTGTATGTTTTAGAAACCTTAAGGCATTTATAGATTTGTATGCAAGTAATATTCCAAAACTCAATAAATACCGTAGATTATTATTGAAAGTTATGCTGAATAGTTTCATGTTCACTTACCTTAAGCAACGTAAAACGTGCAGACCGGGGGGAATACAAATACTTGTATTTCTCTTTTTTGGTTTGCAAGGGTGTCACCTTCCGCGGAGCCCATTTTCTGTAGTATTATCCTAACAGAGAAAACAAGAGGGAACAACCCTTATTTAGGTTTTTTAAAAAGTGATAATATCAGCTTGCATTCATCCGACAAAAATACGACACAGGGTATTGTCTAATTGCTGGTTGTCTTGTGTTTTTATGGGATTTGGATAACGGATTTATTCTATAAAATATTTTGAATGGTTTTCACTTAATACTGTTATAAAGTCGGCTGCGGACAGCCGGGCTGTAGTAAATAGCAGTGTTTCCCCTAGGATGGAGTCATAGCAGCGGTGCTAAGGCACGTGGGCCCAGTATAATGTGAGCGTGGAGCGCATGGAATTTTTTAGTGTGTGAGCGTGCGAAGTGCGCCACGCCAATTTGTTTCTATGTGTCAGCACAAGAAAGGCTCTTGAGGCCTAGTACCAGGGCCGGTTCTAGCTAATTTGTTGCCCTAGATTTTATATGTAAAGAATAAATGAAAAATCTCTACAAAAGGCAAATACACTACAAAAAACAGAAACTTGTTGACATAGGTCATATCCGTCAAAATGGCTTCAAATGTATTCAGTATTGTATGAGCTTGTTTTAATTGGGGGGTGGACGTCACATCCTCTAGGGGGGTCCGGGGGTATGCCCCCCCCCCCCCCCCCGGGAAGATTTGTTTTAACATTTTAAAGTAAAATGCTTCAATCTGGTGCACTTTGAGCACACAATTACTAGAGACCTGATCTAGGGGTTACAACTCTAAAACACCCATATGAAAAAGATCGGTTTACATTTTAATAATCAAATAAGTATGTGTAACCTACCATAGCCAATAACAAATACATGTCACTTATTTTATTTTTGTTGTTCATTCATATCTTATTTGACCTAGTTAACATTTATTTATGCATATTTTTGTATCTCTCCAACTTTAAACGATATTTTTGGTTTACTGTCCTATAGTATACATTGGAATGATTTCAAACCTGTTTTTATTTATCCTAATAATTATAAAGGAGTGCCTTGGAAATATGTGTTTACATAATTTGTGGTCAAAACGTTTGAGACCCACTGAGATAACTTAGACTGAAATGAACTATCTAAACACTCAGAGTCAGAGTCCTTTACCTCACTGAGCCTCTCAGTCTGACAGGAGAGCTCTCCTCCACCCTGGTTGTAGAAACATCTACTTCTTATATCCGTTAGCGCAGCTAGCACCAGATTCTAATAACAACAGCGCCGGTACCGGTGCGCCCTCACTCTCTCGCTCGCACTTTGGCTGTGAGCTGCAGGCGCCTGACAAGCCAACATCCCCCACTTTCATCACTTACAGCGCCTATCGTACAGGGCAAATGGAAAGTGTAACCGGGGTGAAAAGGGTGTTACATTTACTTAATTATGAATGTTGTTACATCAAGGCCGAAAATTAGGATGAGCGCCAACGGTCAAAACATTTGTTTTTCCTCCCAGAGCTGTCAGCGCAGCGCCTCCACAGATCTGGTGCCCTATACCAAAAACCGGCCCTGCCTAGTACAAACAGTGGCAATTTCTCAACATTTAGCAAAAATACACCTTTATTGAACATACAGTAACACAAATACTACAAATCCACATAAAAAACAATGAAAAATGAAAAAGGGTCGCCACTTATTATTATTTTAATTTAAAAAAAAAAAACAAAGATTTTTTTTTTTTTTTTGGATACCTAGCTGGCGCTCCCTAGCAGCGGCGCGCATATTTCAGCAGCGGCGCTGCGCCGCCACTATTTGTATATAGGGGAAACACTGAATAGTGCAGCAGATCTACACAGCTAGCTCGCTAGTTAGCATTATTAACGTCAGCTATTTATGTACATTTGCAAGTTCTGCTTGAAAGCAAGTTCCTGCAAACTGTTCAAACAAACGCTTCAACTTGAACCATTTATAATCTGTATGTTTGAATATGGATCTTAACTCGGTGTGACGTTGAAGCAGCTGCAGTTCCTTTAAGCATAACGTTAGCATTTGCCATTTTGCTTCTGGCAACTAGATTTATGATTTGAAAATTATAAAAGTAGGGTAGACATGTGGATATTATCCGGCTGAACAAAACGTGACCCGTCTCTTAAATGTGTCTCAACCACAGACCTTATTTCCAGCTAGTTTCAAACCATATTGCAATATCTACGTCAACGTTATTTCTGGAACCAACTGGAAATGTGAGATTCATATTTTTCAGATACACAGATCTTATAGTGAGGTTAATCTCATACAGTACTCTGCTCTTCAACACTAATGTGACGCTAGCTGTCTGCATCGTCGAGCATAGCTATTTTAAATTAACAATAACAATGCATACAGTTACCTAACTAGCAAGCTAACTAATGTACAAGCATGACCTTATTTCACCAACCTCACCGAGAAGCCTTATGTTTTACAGTATAATCCTTCTTAATGTGTTACACTTCTCCATTATGTTTTAACTTGTATGCTACGGATAGCATCGTTAGCACAGATGTAGCTTCGTCTCGCTTGTTAGCTGAATAAAAAGACAAGTAAGAAATAAAGTGCTTGAATTTCACTTACCGAATAAACTGCATTCATGGACGGTCTGTTTGAACCGCAGAGCCATACGATAAGTGCGATATTTCAATGAAGAATACTCCACCAGGCATCAACACAACAAACACTTCGGAGTAGCAGCCTGGAGCTAATGAAGCTAACGGGGCTAGCAAAGAGACCACTGACTTCCGTTTCATTAGAATGACATCCGTTACATTAGAATGACTTCCGTTACAGCAAGAATCCCCTCACACACACATAGGTGAAACACATGCACATTCCCTACTGAGAACCTTTCAGTAAAATGTTTTTCAGGAGTGTGTATGTGAGGTTAATTTTCAGTATTGTGTGTGTGAGGTGTTCAGTAGTGAATGTGAGAGGATTTCAGTAGTGTGTGTGAGGCTTAATTTTCAGTAGTGTGTGTGTGAGGTGTTCAGTACTGAATGTGAGAGGATTTCAGTAGTGTGTGTGCAAGGCCAGATGTTTTCAGTAGTGTGTGTGTGAGGTGTTCAGTAGTGAATGTGAGAGGATTTCAGTAGTGTGTGTGCAAGGCCAGATGTTTTCAGTAGTGAGGTGAGTTTGAATTTTGGCCTACACGGCCCTTCATACATAGGTTTGAATCTGACCTACTGGAAAAAAAAACACGTCCTGTCCGTGGGGGTTCCCCTTGGCAGAGTGACGTCACACACCTCGGTGTTTACGGACGCATCGCTCTCAGGGTGGGGGGAACATGCATGTCGCAGGCAGTGGGGGGACAGTGTCCGCCTCACATGTCCCTTCATATAAACACGCTGGAATTACTCGCCATATGGAGAGTAATCCAGCACTTCGCCCGTTGCTGTGGAATCATCATGTGTTGATTCGAATAGACAACAAGACGGCGGCAGCCTACATAAATCGTCAGGGAGGTGTACGATCAGAGCAGCTGCTGAACATAGCCAGACGGCTGTTGTGCTGGGCGTGCACACACATACTCTCGATCAGAGCAGTATATATTCCGGGGGAGTTAAACAGAGGGGCAGACCTGCTCGACAAGGGGACTGGAGCCTCCACCCCGAGCTGGTCTCCCAAGTGTGGAGCAGGTTCGGGAGAGCGGAGGTAGATCTGTTCGCTGCACGCAGGAACGCGCAATGTGCTCTCTGGTTCTCCCTGAGAAGGCAGGATCACCCCCCTCTAGGGGTGGACACGTTCGCACACAGACCTTGGCCCAGGGTGTTACTATACGCTTTCCCACCAGTCCCTTTGATCCCTCGGTTCCTGGACCGAGTGCAGGAGGAGCGACTGATAGCGTTCTTAATAGCCCCGGAGCGCACAGGAGCGTCCTGGTTTCCCTGCATACAGAGGATGCTGTCAGGGAGACTGTGGGAAATTCCGTGGCGGGGGGATGCTCTCTCCCAGGCGAAGGAAGCATCCAGCGGTCACCCAGTGTTAGACCAACGTTTGTGGGCATGGCCCCTGAACGGGAACACTTAGAGGGGCTCGGCCTCTCTCAAGATGTTGTGAGTACTATTCAGGGATCTAGAGCCGTGTCCACCAGGGCGTCTTACACAGCCAAATGGACAGCGTTCCAGCGTTGGTGTGTAGGGAAAGGCTTGGACCCCGTTGCGTGTCCCCTGCCTCACGTGTTATCATTCCTCCAGGACAGGAATTTGGCCTATAGCACGACAAAAACATATGCGGCCGCCATTTCTTCATGCCATGGAGGTTTTCGGATCAGCACGGTGTTTAGTCACCCTCTGACAAAACGATTCCTACGAGGAGTACAGAGACTCAGACCGGTATCACGCGCTTTAGCGCCTCAATGGGATTTGGCTGTAGTGCTGCGCGCACTAAGTAAAGCTCCTTTTGAACCATTGGATCAGGTTCCCCTGAAGTTGTTGTCAGCCAAGGTAGCTCTGCTCCTGGCTCTGACATCAGCAAAAAGGGTGAGTGATTTGTCTGCTCTCTCTGTGGCTCCGTCATGTCTCCAGATCCAAGGAGATGGCAGCTCAGCGGTGTTGCGCCCGAACCCGGCTTTTATGCCAAAGGTGATCACAAGCTTGTTTGGATCGAGAGTGATAACCTTGGAGGGTTTCTTTCCTCCTCCTCACACATCAGAGGAGGAAGCCACATCTCATCTCCTCTGTCCCGTGCGCGCTGGCATGCTATGTTGCACGCACGGCTGCTTTACGCAAATCCCAGCGTCTGTTTGTGCATTATAGAGAGTGCTCATTAGGGCAGCCTCTATCTGCACAGCGCCTGTCACACTGGCTGTGTGAGGCTGTGTCACAGGCGTATGTTTCCTCTGGGTTGGATCCCCCGGAAAACATTAAAGCGCACAGCACCAGGAGAATATCAACTTCTGCGGCGTTACACGGAGGAATGACAGTGGAAGACATTTGCATTGCTGAATCTTGGTCTTCACCCTGTTCTTTTATTCGTTTTTATTTGAGGGATGTCTCCCATTCCTCTCTGACACATTCAGTACTGAATAGTCTGCCAGAATGAGTAATATCGGGGTTTTTACAATTGCATGCCCTCTCTCCTGCCTGTCGGCACTTAGAGAGCGGCCTTTTGTTCCCCTCTCTTGATCGTTTTTAACAAGTGAGACTCGATCTCTACTTTTTATAAACGACAGGTAGCCCGAGTAAGCCTACCTTCGTCCCTGAGGGAGAAATATTCATTTTTTAAATGCTATATTCCCTGGGAATGGGATGCTCCATTTACGCACGGCGAAATGGACATGGCTTATTAACTGAGTAGGTGTCTTTTGTGCTTCTGGTAACGGACGGAACCAGTGGGGCGTGGACGACATCCTGCTTCGCCCTTAACCCAATAGCGATAGCCTTAGAGGGCGAAGCCTTATACGATACAGCGCTGGGGTTACGTAATGTAACCCAGCTTCTATGAGTATAGGCGCAGCCCTCTAAGGTTCGGGCCCCACTGGTTCCGCGAATAGCTGAAGAAAAGCTGTTGGAGTGGATTGTAGGGCCTACTTCCTATTTATACGGAATTGAGCCTGGAGGTGGGGCCCACGTCATAGGTGGGCGTGGAATAAGTCTGTCAGTGCTGCAGACGTGTAGAAGGGATTACCCAATAGCGATAGCCTTAGAGGGCTGCGCCTATACTCATAGAAGCTGGGTTACATTACGTAACCCCATTACTTTTTATACATCCATGCTCTGTCCCCGTTATTTCCACAAACACCCCCGCCACACATTTACTGACACAAACATTTGTATCATCTGTTGTAGACCCCAATAAATAAAATAAATTAAGAACTAATTCTCAAAAAATATAAACGCCATTCTTAAAATGTATATACGAACAATAGTTGGATTAATATTGATTAGAGTGCACAATAGAAATAAAATAATTGAGAGAAGAAAAAGAGATATGTTATCTATCAAAACCGTTAGATTAACATTCATTGGACTGCACACTTTTTTTATTTGTGTGGATATGTAGCACATTAACATTTTAATAGCACTTAATGACTGACTGAATGGAAATGACAATAAATGAAAATGTAAAACGAAAAAAGTGATCATGAAAATGTTTCCAATAAATGAATAAAATGATTTTTGACCACTTTGTTGTTCAGATATATCACATATTTGTAACTAAATGAAACATGAATTGAAACAAAACACGGTATAAACTGAGGAGTGACTCCCGTGAGGTTCATGTGTTTTCTTCACTCCGCTGGGAAACGGCTCTCATGTCAAGAAGCATCAGATCAGTGCATGCGCCGCATCGTCCAATCAGTGAGCGATACACAGTAAGGGGGCGGGGCGAGTATCTGAGGATTTCATCGGAGGATGGTCTGGTGGTTCCTCGGTTATCGCTCCTCCATTATCGCTCCTCCGGCAGAAATAAGAGCCATGGGACGCTACTCAAGATGGCGCAGACAAATCAACTTCCGGTGAGACCGAGGACCGAGGAGCGAGGAAATGAAAATAGTCGACCTGAGACGGGGCCTGGGTGTATATACATACATTCACTCCGCAGCTGCATATAATCAGCTCATTACAGGCGTTCTCTTTAACCTATTACATTTCACCTCATTCTCCAGCAGCCAATCACCGTGATGCAGCCAAACTATAAAATGGTTCTCCTCTCTCCTGCAGTCAGCTGTGATTTCAGGTGTTCATGCACCTTATCATATGGCATGTGTCAATAAATGTTCAAACAAAATGAATTCTCTCCTGATTGAAACTCATGTGTTGAAATAAACAACTGCAGTTCAAAATAAAAAGTGAATTAACATTTTTGTTGTGGAATCAATTAATTTCTTTCTTTAAAGGCAACAACATGAAAAAGCTAAGAAAAAAAACTATTGAATACAATATATTTGGAGCAACTTAATTTATAAATGGTTGTCAACTTCAAAACGTGTGTTCACAATGATGGTAATTAAGTACATACAACTTAAAATTCCTTTTAAATCATGTGGTAAAACTAGTCGGAACAACTTCATCTTTTGAGTAATAAACTTGTGTTTATAATACCAATTATTAAGTAAGGGGTAATTAAAAACACCTCTGATTGTAGAGGAAAAGCCTTCTCCCCTAACTCAAATAACTTTGTAGCTTCAAGACAATTAGAAGTTGTCTTAACTCAATAAACATCGGTGCAAACTGTTGCGTTGATTTTCTTTGTTGAGCCAAGGCATTTGTTTTTAGAGTGCAGGATGAAATGGATGGATTAGAATGAATAGACCTGGAACTTTTGATTTTATCCTGTCATAGTGACTCCTAAAGGCTTAAACAGTTATGAGCATAACTTGCATGTTAAATAAGTAATATTGTTAGTTTTGGAATCCCTTGCAGCTTGATATCACTTGCAAAACATAAACTATAGTATTTAAATACATGTTAGATAGATACAATTAAACATATCAATGATATGGAGTATTATAGCCGATAAAGTGAGTGCAGGTCACTTTTAACTCACCATTTACTACATCAGACCTACTTTTAAGTCGCTGTGTGGAGAAGAAATTGCTATATTTACTGATTGTACGCCTCACATAAACACTACTCTCAGATTACAGCCTCTTGTTTGTTAGATAACAGTTGCGGCTCGATGCGCGTAAAATGCAACAGCAGATGAGAAAAAAGAAGCTCGGCTTACCATGAACGCACTCGATCAGATACAGGAGGATGTCTCCGACCGGTCCAGTCCTCTGCGCTGCATTTGTCAAAGTGTGTGTGTTTGTCAGGGAGTGGATCGAGCGCTGACGGCGGTGTGTGTCCAGAGCCGAGGTGGATTCAGAGCTGGAGATGCGCCATGGATGGAGAGCAGCGAGAGGCAGAGCGAGGAGGCATGTCTCCCCCCTCCAGAGACCACCCAGGCTACTGGAGCTGAGTCGCTAGATTGGATGCAAGATTGCCTCGCCGTGCATTACGCTTGATGCCGTAGGGTACGTTTCATTGCGTCTTGGAAATGCGTCTGATCCCAAAACAGGCAGTAAATAGAACCTACATAATGATATGTCACTATAAGTCAAACTAAAATGTGACCCTTCTTCTGTTTCCATCATAATTTAATTTGTTTTCATGCGTAGGATGACCGATTTTCAAATATATTTCATGGAGGCAGGTTTCATCTTCTCCAACCAGGCATCAATAATTACTTCCTACCATGAGTGTCAGTCCTCCTTCTCTGTCACTGTCATGCTCTCCGCAGGGTCTCTCACTGTACACACACACACACACACACACACACACACACACACACACACACACACACACACACACACACACACACACACACACACACACACACACACACACACACACACACACACACACACACACACACACACACACACACACACATTTGTTCACGCTGGCACAATGACCTCTATTTTTCCTCATTCCTGTGAGGATGACTGCTATCATCATGATGTGTTGGCCCCCCCTCCTCACTTTGCTGCCGGCTTGGTGTGAATGGATGGGTGCCATATTATTGCCCCCCTGGGGTGACTGTGGGGTCAGTCTAAGCCTGTGACAGCTCCATTACTCCTGGGAATGGGGGTCGATTCCGTTTGCGCTCTTTAGATTTATCTCCCTCCCACTTTGGCAGACTCCCACTGTGGCTAAAGTGTGTCTTTACTGTGATTTGCAGACAGATTGTAGAACTAATGTTGCTGTCCACTCGTGGCTGCATCTCAGTCCTCACCATTAATGGGGCGAAGCCTGCGAGCTAGTTCAGGCAGTCAACTCGAGCACTTATGCTGCATTCATACATAACGCCCCTTGCCACTCTACAACCAACCAAACAGAGTCTCCTTAATATGCCACTCTATTTAACTTGCCAGATCTCTCTCCATGCATTGCTTGCTGCTGCTATTGATACCTCGCTGCTGCTTGCCTGCTGCTGTGTTCACTTGCTATTGCTGCGTTCATGTTCCTGCTGCTGTGTTTCATGTTGCTGCTGCTTGCCTGCCGGTAGTGATGGCGAGATGAAGCCTTATGAAGCTTTGAAGCTTTCCAGCCAATTGGTTCGCAAAAGGGTTCATCTCATGAGGCTTCATCATGGGCTTCATTTGAGCACAAACCCCCTGTTGGTCAAAGTGTGTAGAACAGGCAGATTGGACATCTCAACAGTGTGCTGTATATCATACCGAGTCCCCAATGAGTAAAGCCTTAGAATAACTCTAAACAATGAACATTAAATCATATTTTCATGTTAACAATATTGTATTTATTCCAGTTTAATGATTGTGATTGAAAAGCCTAAGCAGGCTGGTAAACATTGCAAAGAGGGATTTGTGTTCCTTAATAATATTCATAAACTTAACCATGTTGTAGCCTGAGAAAGGCTAAACCATATCAAAGAATACATTTATTAACTACATTATCTCATTTAGCTGTAGCTTTTATAAACAACAAAAAATACGCATTGTTCAGTCATTGAACCAGGGACCCTGCGGTCATGAGTCAACTGCTTTCCAACTGAGCTACAGCACACACACTAAAGCTCCCTGAAAACACTGTAAGATATGTATTCCTGTATTTATTGATGTTTTTATTCCTACATTTATTTATGCTTGTATCTATTTATACTTATGACATGTTCCGACCTATATAAGTGAGGGTCTGAGCTCTCTTGATTCCATCGTGTCCCCAGGCCCGCCGGGTACAGGAGGGGTAATACGGTTCTTCTTATTATACATCCAGGTATTATGAGCGTTGTGGTTCAACGGTTCAACCGATCTGAATCGCTTCGTGAAGCAGTCACGTGGTATCGACAGGAAGCGAGGCTTCGTTTGTCATCGATGACGTCACTGGCCCAAAACGATACAAGCCTCGATACATGCTTCACAAAAAGCTTCGGGGATTACTCGACACACGCTCCGAAGCCTCGGCGCAATACGTAACATCACTACCTGCCGGTGCTGTCCTTGCAAATGTCTATTGCAATCTCCGACTCTGGAACCGAATCATCATATGCAAGAAGCCGTAAGAAATGCCTCATTCCCGAAACACAGGCTAGCTCAGAGCATGGTTCAGACGCCGCTGGAACGAGCCACAGCCCCCACACGACACACATGCAGGTGTCCCTTCCGTCCTCATTTGGAGTAACTTTTAATATCCTTTGGGCCAGAGAAAGTCCCGAGTTCTACGCCAGCTCCGGTAACAACCCCTTTCTTGTGTGTCAGCTAAGAGTCGCACTGTCTCTCGGTCGGTGGGTATTTAAACACCAAAAAGGCAGGAGCAAGCTGACTCCGGCATTCCCAAAGTACCTGCCTTCCTGTCCTACCTTCTCGAAGTAAAATCAGCGCTTGAAGCCTTTTAATTGCACGATATATTCCCGTGAACAAACTCGATTTCCTCTGCTTGCAATGTAAACAAATGTTTCTACTTCCGCGTTCAACCACGTTGTGCCGCTGACGTCACACTCCCGAGGATTCTGGGAATTGGAGTCCCAGATCCAGCCACGAGTTCTAGCTTCCTGCCCCCTGCAGCAGCAATTCCTTAGGAATCGCATCTTGGCAGGTATGTATAATACTATTCTGCATAAGCAATGTTTTATTATGGAAATATTTGGCCTGCAGTAAGTCATATTTGAGGCACGTATACAGAAGTTGTGTGTATAAGTATTTATACTACTATAAATCAATGAAATTAAAATAATTTCCATCACGTGAATATGAAGGGAAGCTCGATACATTTTTGACCATCATTTTAGACTTCAATCTCTCCTACAGTGTCTTTTCTATGAATACCATGAATCATTCTCTGCCAAGCGGCCATGTCGGCTACATTTAATCACCTACCAAAGAAGAGTTTTTCCTCACAGGAATTAAGCTCTACCTGCAATATTCTGCCCCTCGCTGGGTGTGCCTCATGCTGCAAATCATTTCCAAGCTCTTTCTAATCACAGATGTTTGTTAAATGACCTTATCACAGGCTTAAATCAAGGTTTCTTAGCAGGTTATGCTGGCTCCCAGGGACCCATGTCTGTTGAAACCTGCACTCAAGACTAAAATGTGCACTGAAGGAGCCAGGAGTATTACACGTGCTGCTATTTAAACGTTTAAAAATACGACAGGAATTATTCTAGCAACGTTTCTTGAGCCGTTAGTTCCTCACGATTAAGAGTATTAATAACTACTAAAGATGTTTCCCGTTTCTATGCTCTGTAGATGACATGGCAGGGGAAGCAGACATCCCATATGCCTTCTGTGGCATATATATTTTAAGGTTTTACAATCAAATGTGCATTTGGTTGCCATAGTAGCCCACATTTCTTTGACACCTCATCAGAAGCATTATGCTGGATTCTCTGCAACACCTGCAAGCACCCCTCGGTGTCCATCTTTTAACCATTTCCTAGTTAACTTTCCCAGATAAAACTTCAACAGCTAGGCCTACCTCTTTCAGTACAGGAATTGGAAGCCCTAGGCTCCACACGTCTAGAATTCTCGGTATCATTCTCGATAGTGTGCTGATGCAAGCTTCACTGCCACCAGACAAGCTGTCCCGCATCAGAACTGCCATAATTACAATTCATGTTATTTATTTGGCGCCTTTCCAAATGTTCAAAGTGCTCTACGTCATACTACATATTAGACTTGTAATACATTCAATACTGATTACTGCCTTCAATTATGGTCTCCCACTGGTAGTCTCTCTAAAAGAGATGTTTTATATATATAAGGAATAAGCGCTAGCCTTTCTGTCCAAACCTTAAGGCACCATAGTCTTAGGTCACATTCACACCTGCTTGGTTAGTACTATTGAATCGGTCCCTGTAGCGTTAACCCCTTGATGTGGTTCGTTGGATTGGTGTGGAAGCAGTCCGATACCTCTGCTACTCCGCCTAAAAGAGGTGGTCTCGGGTCGCTCGCTAGTAAACTCTGGAGAGGTTCATTGCTGGTGTGACGTAGTCCGCATCAAAACATGGGAAACAACTATTTGCGCATCTTCGCTTGTTTTGCTATCTATACTGTGTGCAACATCCAGTAACCTTTAGGGTCATGCATTCATTCTGGTGACTGCTTACCTCACTGGTCCCCTGTGTACAGAGAAAAGGCAGTGGTACAATCTCATCAGAGCCACCTGTCATCGGTGAAACCTCCTCATTGCATAACGTCTCATTATGTGTTATAATGTTTTTAATGCACGTCTGATTTATAATCCTATGCGCCGACCGCAGAGTCTGCTGATGCACTCTCCAGATTAACAGCAGCATGAAAATAACCTACCAATGCTCGATGATGCAGGCTACTGTAGGAATTGCCGGGATCTGCATTTTATCCGCTTAATGTCCTGCCAATTGTTGGAAAAGCATCTCCGTACAATGACTTTAGTTTACAGTTCATAGTCTGTTTGAGGTTGCCTGGGTGAACGCAAACCCAACCTTCTGCAAATGAAACAATGTAATACACTTGCGTCTGGTGTAAAGACGCGGACTATTCAGCATGAATGCAATCTTAGAGATGGCTATTGCTCAGATCTTTAGTCCTTAGCCCCTCTGCGACGGGTGGAAGGTTATGTTCATTCTTTTATAATGACATTGCGGTGTCTTCAGATCCTCTCTAGTTACTTACAGATGCTGCGCCTTCTGCTGGTTCGGGGGATATCACAATGAGTGGTTGCCCCACCAGCTTGCCATGCCCTTCGTTCAACCAAATGACTCTCAAGCCCCTCAAGGATTTCCCATATTCTGCCTCCAACCAAGAGCATGATTCAAAGCATACAATTCAGCTTCGTACTTTATCTTCTTCTGTCCCTCCTCTGTGTACTTATGCAATAGATATAATAGTCGTTCATGCATTATATATAATTGTATTTTTATTCGAATCCTGCAATCTTCAAGTGCTAAGTATTAAGCCATGCTAGAGTTCATTAATTTGCTCCTCAAGGGCCTTAAGAAGGCACGTCCTCCACGCAATGATAAAGACTGCCTCTTAACTTTGCACCCGTGCAAAGGTTAATGTATAAGTTCAGGCAAAGGGGTTTCACTATACATTGATGCAGATGCAGTTGTTACAGCTTTCTTTGGTTTCTCAGGTGGCGAATATACACAGACCTCTCACCTTTTAATCCTCAGCATAATCTCACCCTTACTCAATTAACTTTGGAGATCAAATATACACACTGTTTTTGAAACATTCAATGTCTGACAGTTCTGTCTGGGGAGTCAAGGAACCCCGAATAATCATTGCTAAAACTAACACAGTTTTCTTTGTCCTTTATCTTCCATGCTGAACTTCTCGCATCATTGCCCTCTGACACATGGGTCGGCACCCATGTTTATTCGATGGCTGCAAACCCAACGACGAGGGTTCTCCTCCAAGCTGCGTGATCTCTGCCTAAACTGCGACCTGCCCCCAGATCGCTATTCCCACTGTTTAAGAATCTGCACAGCCACAACCGCAGCTCTATATCCACCAACCTCAACCCTGAGTATCCTGGGCCGTTGGTCATCTTCTGCCCACCAGCGCTATATCATGCCTCACATGAATGAGATCCTTTCAGCACAAACAACCATGAACTCTTGCACTACTCGATGATGAGTAAACGTTCAAAGATGTATATCTGTAGAATTATATTATTGCATACCAGGTGGTTGCTGGGTTAGATTATATTTATTTCATTATAGTATATTCCCCTCATAGTTGCATGCTTGGGGGGGGAAAGCTCATTGTCGCTGCCTCAAAGACCTAGACACAGCAGTCTTGATAGGTAGTATATTCCCCTCAAAGCCGCGGTGCTGGGGGGGGGGGGGGGTCGGCACTGGTCACTTCCAGGCCTACACATAGAAGTCTCTCTAGGTAATATAGTCCCCTCAAAAGCCGTGGTGCTTAAGGGGGATGGCTTTTCGGGCTGTTCCCGGGCCTTCACATACAGTAGCAGTCACTAGGTAGTATATTCTCCTTAAAGCCGTGGTGCTTAAGGGGGATGGCTGTTCCCAGGCCTTCACATAGCAGTTTTATTAGGTAGCATATATAGGTAGTAAATTCCCCTCAAAGCCGCTGTGCTGGGGGGGGGGATGGCTTTCGGGGTGTTCCCGGGCCTTCACATAGCAGTCACTAGGTAGTATATTCTCCATAAAGCCGCGGTGCTTAAGGGGGATGGCTTTTCGGGCTGTTCCCGGGCCTTCACATAGCAGTTTCACTAGGTAGTTTATATATGTAGTATATTCCTCTCAAAGCCGCTGTGCTCGGGGAAGAATCGGCTCTGGACTATTCCTCAGGCCTACACATAGCAGTCTCACTAAGTAGTATATTCCCCTTAAAGCCGCTGTGCTTAGGGGGAATGGCAAGCAGGCCCGAAATGTGGAGGCGCTCCGTTCTCCTCGCGATATCCCCGGTGCAGAACCTCCTCAGTACAGCAGGATAGGCGAAGCAGGACCAGCTCGAGGCGTAGAGGCGCTCCGGTCTCTCAGCGATATCCCCATGGTAAAACGTCCTCGGCACCGTAGAGCATGACAGGTGGAGCAGGTGGATACAGGCCTCCGCTACAGCAGGTGTAAAGCAGGCCGCAGCCCGAACGCGAAGCCGCTCCGGTCTCTCCGTTACGTCCCCCGGGGTAAAATCTCGCCAGGACAGCAGCACACGACAAGTGGAAGCAGGTCCCTGCCACAGCACAACTGGGCAGGTGGAAAAAGGGGGCCC
This sequence comes from Pseudochaenichthys georgianus, assembly GCF_902827115.2. Lineage (NCBI taxonomy): Eukaryota > Metazoa > Chordata > Actinopteri > Perciformes > Channichthyidae > Pseudochaenichthys > Pseudochaenichthys georgianus. Next base: position 18,206,129 of record NC_047508.1, on the reverse strand, counting down.
AAACAACAACATGCAGCCGCTCCGTCTCTCCGCGACTTCCCGGGAAAAACCTCCCCACAACAGCACAGGTGCACAGGTAAACCTCCTATCCACGCCGACGGAAGAGAGGCAGCCCTGCCCCTCACTTTCCACGCTCCGTGAGGCGGATGAGAAAATGTGCTCCGCTCGCGAAAATGCGCTCTGATCGACGAGTGTGATCAAAAAGACTTTGTGATTTTAACACTTTTTACTGAAACTAGGCAGTTTTCTTTGATAACTTTACAGATTTTGGAATTTTTTTCTCTCGCCAAGATACCTTTATATAGACTTTGAGGTATGCAACACTTAACAACTGGTAGAATATGAAGTACTTTGTAAGGAATTGGGTTTCTTTAATGGCCGTTTTTATATTATAACACTTGTTAAACCAGGGGTGGGGAACCTTTTTCCTCTCAAGGGCCATTTCAATGTTTTCAACATCCTCCGAGGGCCGTACAAATTATTGACCTCTGCTTAAAAATCACAGCACATTAATGTGGCCTTTCTTTCATGCTGTGCAAAGAAAAAGCAACCTTTTCATCCAGATATCTTACCATGACTCGCAAATGCATTCACGTGCACGGTTGTGGCATGGCCACCAAAACAGAAAGATATGGACACAAGATGTGTGCAAATGTATTTAGTTTCCTATCCATGTGTGGACATGAAGATTTTTGCACTTTGAGAGCAACATTAAGAGATCTATGGATACAACACCCATATGAAACAGAACTGTAAGCATTTTCTTTTTCTTTATGGATATTTTACAAATCACTCCCCTTTCAAACTGTATTCTTGTTTATTAATAACAACTTTTTGTTACCGTCATATAGTATTGTATACCGGTTTACTTTATTCTCTTATTTTTGTATAACTATAATGATCATATAAAGATGTGCCTTTACCTCACTGGTTGTAGAAAAAGCTTCCTATATTTGTTAGCATAGCTAGCTAACCAGATGCCAATAACAACAAAGTTATTGACTGTATGATCAGTATGTCGGATGAACAGATCGCCACTGGGCTTACAAATAAAGACACAGCCACGCAAAAACTGCGGCATGTGTACGGCTCCTTATCGGTACTGCAATTTTTGGAAGTGCAGGAGTGACGTTCTGGTGCTCTCCGTCAGAACTGCACCCCTATCAGACGAGACATATACCACGTGATGACACGTTAAGGCTAGTGTTGTGTTCAAGGATCCCGACCCTGGCCAGGAAAAACAGGCACTCGCTTGATTAATTGTTTTGCGGTCTAAGATTTCTTTTTCTTTTTTGCGTGTGTTTATAAATTACCTCGAGGGCCGTACCAAATTGTCTCGCTGGCCGTATACGGCCGGGGGGCCGCAGGTTCCCCACCCCTGAGTTAAACAATGTAGGTTTTTTTTTCTGATAACTACGGTGGCCCTGAAGTGCAAGACACCACAGCATTTCACAAAACACCACAGCATTTCACAAAACACCACAGCCAGCGCCATATAGATAGAAGAGTTACGACACCGGAAGTCCAAAAACGGTTATCGTCACGTGGTTCATGTAGACGAGGATCGTTCCCCGGAAGTTCATGGCGGGCAATGTGAATGCATTGATAACAGGAGATAGAACTACGATTTTTGTTAATTATTAGTGAATAAAGGTTTTGATTTGCAATATTTATACAACAAATCGATATGTGTATGTATTTACATCAATATGTTTTAAAAAATAAAATCGAATTTGCTAATATTAAGTGATAATATTAGGATTAGTGTGAACAACTAGTTTACATGTTACTAACAGTGCCTTGTTAAAGAGCCCGTTGCTGTTTATTTATAGCTTTGAATTCTTTCAAACCAATATTATCTTCTTAACCCTCTGAGACCCACGGGGCCGTATACGATCCCAAAGATCACGTTGTGTTCAAAGCGTCATAACTTCTCAGCTGTTTCAGCCAGAGACATGCCGTGTTTTTCCTCTTCAACTACAGAAACGGCACTAAACAACTCTATTCAGTTTTTCATTGAGAGGCGTTTACTTATTTCGGTGAAATGAATGCATAAAGTTGTATATGCTGCGGATGGTCTCACCTTGATTCTGGCGCATCGCTCATCATTTATAGATCTATTCTCATCCACCATCTTTGTTTCTGACGTAAAGAGTGAAAGAGTCACGTTTCTGAATCGGACACTCTGCGTGGATGCAGTCACAGCCAATCGGAGTCTGATTCAGAGGGTTGCCTGTCTGTTCTGATATTATGTTTACTGAAATGAGAGCCGGTATAATTCCACGCGCGAAATAAATAAATAAATAAAAGTTGGAATACGTTCTTTTAGTGTTTTGAAAGTAAACAAGGACGGCAAAGACGTTTACTACAGCTGAGGCTTTGGAGCAGATTTTTCAAGGGGACAATGTTGATGAAAATTCAGACGAATCTGCTCAGCATGCCATGTGTGATTGAGGACATGATATATCATGTGTACTCTTCAAAATTGGCAGGACAGAAAATGACAATTCTTCGCAAAAAAACGCCCATGGACACTGCCCAAAAGAATGGGCATAACTATTGAACAGAATACGTTAGAATCTTCTAATCAGTTATGATACAATGATAATAAGTGTGCAATTTTCTGTGTTGAATGTTTCTTTCAATGTTATGGTTAGCAGTTCTTTTTAATGAAATAAGTAAAACATTCAAGCTCCGTTTTTTATTTATTTTTTATTTATGGGCAAATATCCCCTATTATAGTGTCTATAAGTCTCTAATGAGTGACACATATCATTAGCTGAGGTTGTGTTTTTCTGGGATGTGTAAAACTTGATTTTACTGCAAAGAAATGACAATTTATTAGGCAAAACACAAAAATATACAAAAACAGAAATGTCCTATGTGGGTCTCAGAGGGTTAAACCTGTATGGTAGTCAGGAGCAGGGTGGGAATTTCACGACGGCCATGGCCGTCGTTGCCCCGCACTTTGGCCGTCATGCCCTGTTAAAAAAAATGCAATTCACGGCCAAAGTGGCCTTTGTGCCCCTGTCAAAAGTAAAACAAAATGTTCTGTGGTATTGGTATTTTGACTAGCAATTTAGTTAAATTGTTTCGTTTATCAACGCTATAACATAGCGTTTCGTGAGTCGGTTGTCGTTGTTGGGGGGGAAAAGCAAACGGCTGTTTGCTGCTTGCAATGTGCTCTGCAGCAAACAGATGTTTGCTGCTTGCAATGTGCTCTGCAGCAAACAGCTGTTTGCTCCCGTGAGCGGGAGGGCACTCCTTCTTCACTACAGACTATCGTGCCACCTAACCATTCGCCAAAATGTTTTTAATAGAGCGGTAACCGGTCAAGCGCCGGGCAAAAAACAATCTTCAAATAAAAGAAAGTCACCGGAGGAGTTCAAGGAGTGACAGGGAGTTGGCTGCAGTGCCGCGTCCTGAAACCCTTTTATAATCTATCGATTAGATTTATGATTCGAAAATGATAAAAGTAGGGTAGACATGTGGAGATTATCCGGCTGAACAAAACGTGCATCTATCAAACAGGTTTGTTTCCACAGACCTTATTTCCAGCTATTTTCCTAAACCCTGTGGAGAAATCCCAGCTCTCTGTGGAGGGAACCAGCAGCTACTTCCTGGTTTCAGGACGCGTCACTGCACCTCTCAATATGATGCCAGTACAAACAAGGTCTTCTGTCGGCTCTGTACATCAATGCCGACCTATGCTGACGAGTAAGTGAAGAGTAGACAATATAAAGGTATTGGCGAAATGTCCCAGCAGTTTAGGGTAATTAAGGTTCTAATCAAATCAATTACATAGCCATTACATGTCTAACTCCTAATGTCTAACATCCTTTAATACACATGTTCATTTGAATCAGATGTACTGATAATATCCGCAATATAAATCTTTAAACGTCTTCTTACCTTTCAAAGTCCGTCACGAACGGTCTATTATGCTGCAACTCCACAGCTCTGCCAGCCTTGGCGCTAACTTCCGGGGAACGATTGAGAGGCTCCACGATCCGCCATTGCTGTAAAAAAGTGGTCCATTGGCGTGAACGGAGATGTCGTAACTCTTCTATTAAATAGCTCTGACCACAGCATTTCAGAAAACACATTTCCAGATAACCGCATTTTCAGAAAACAAATGCAGTTTTCTGGAAACAACTTAAATTATTTTAGCTTTTTACAAGATACTTATAGTAAGTACAATTTAATGGATGCAAAACTTTATAACTTGGTAAAATATGAATTAATTTGTAATGAATTTAGTTTCTTAAAGAATCAAAGTCTAAATGGAAAGTTTACGATTTTAACACTGTTTCGGTGAAACAATGCAGTTTTGATAACTTGACTAACATTACTTTTTTCAAATATTTGTTGAGATGCTTTACTTTGATTTCTTTCATGGTATCTTAACATAACATCCAACACAAAACTAGAGCCACCAGGGTGGGTGGAGAGGGTCAGGAGGACGGGACTGAGCTGACCGCCCAGGGGCACAGCAGAGGACCAGGAAGGGATCTCGGGCGGACGGCCGGGGCAAGGCAGAAGCCGAGAAGGGGGACTCGGGCGGACGGCCCGGGGGCAAGACAGAGTCCAAGGTGGGAGTTATGGAGGGGCGAAGGCCACCCCGGGCGAACTCAGGGGGCCGAGCATGAGGGCGAGGGCCGCGGCCGGGAAAGTCAGGGGGCCGGGCTCGAGGGCGAGGGCCGTGGCCCTCAGGGGGCTGGGCTCGAGGGCGAAGAATGCGGCTCACAGGGGGCCGGGCTCGAGGGTGAAGACCACGGCTCTCAGGGGGCCGGGATCGAGGGTGAAGACTGCGGCTCTCAGAGGGCCGGGCTCGAGGGTGAAGACCGCGACTCTCAGGGGGCCGGGCTCGAGGGCGAAGACCAGACAGCTCCGGAGGCCGAGCAGAGCCCGGTGTCGGCCGAACAGGAACCGGAGCCGGTGTGATAGGCCTCGGCAGGATCCCCCACGGAAGTGGACCAGGAGTTGGCAGCACCCCCGGCGAGACAGAGGATGGCGGGGCCTCCAACGGAACAGGCCAAGGGGTTGGCAGGACCCCCAGCGGAAACTCCAACAGAACAGGACACAGGGTTGGCAGGACCCCCGGCAGGAGAGTAGTCGACGGGGCCTCCAACGGCACAGGACATAGGATTGGCAGGACCCCCAGCAGGAGAGTAGACGGCGGGACCTCCAACGGGACAGGACAAAGGGTTGGCAGGACCCCCGGCAGGAGAGTAGACGGCGGGACCTCCAACGGGACAGGACATCGAATTGGCAGGACCCCCGGCAGGAGAGTAGTCGGCGGGGCCTCCAACGAGACAGGACAAGGAGCTGGCAGGACCCCCGGCAGGAGAGTAGTTGGCGGGACCTCCAACGGGACAGGACATAGGGTTGGCAGGAGGAGCTGGGTTACAGTAGGTAACCCCAGTTCTATTTCGTATATGGCTTCGCCCTCTAAGGCTATCGCTATTGGGTTAAGGGCGAAGCATGATGTAGTCTGTGCCCCACTGGGTCCGCCCGGCACTAGAAGCACAGACACACCTGCTCAATAACACCCCCTGCCTGTTGTGCCATGTGTAATGGCGCATCACCGTCCCTGGAACATAGCAAAACATGCCTATCTTCCCGACGGGGTGAAGGCTGGGAACAATACATACCGGCCGCTGTGAGAAAGTAGAGACGAAGGTCCCACCTTATCCTGCGACCATAGAGCGGGAACAGCTGCTCTCGCCGTGTCAGACAGGTAGGAGAGCGCTCAGCTGGATCCCTGATGTCACTCACTCTGATCAGGCACTCCGTACGAAGTGTGTCAGAGTAACGGGAACATCCCTCTCATACGAGGGGGGAAAAATGGGCCGCTCTCTGTGTGCCGAGAGGCAGGAGAGAGGCGCACCGCTGGATCCCTGACGTCACTCACTCCGACAGGACACCCAGTACAGGGTGCGTCAGAGAGGAAAGGGAGACATCCCTCAAATAACATTGAATAAATGAACAGGGGGAAGACCAAGATGCAGCCGTGCAAATATCTTCCACTGAAATTCCTCCGTGCAATGCCGTGGAGGCGGAAATTCCTCTGGTGGAGTGCGCTTTGATATTCTCCGGGGGATCCACCCCCGAGGAGACATATACCTGCGCCACCGCCTCACACAGCCAGTGTGACAGCCGTTGTGCAGACAGAGGTTGCCCGATCGAGCGCTCTCTATAATGCACAAACAGGCGCTGAGAACGGCGCCATGCCGCCGTGCACGCCACATAGCAGGCCAGTGCGCGCACCGGACAGGGGAGATGAGATGTGGCTTCTTCCTCCGTTTTATGAGGAGGTGGAAAAAAACCCGTCCAGGGTGATCACTCTTGACCTAAAAGAGCTTGTGATGACCTTTGGCATAAAGGCTGGGTTATTAAATATTAAAGGCTGAACTGCCATCCCCTTGGATCCAGAGGCATGACGGGGCCACAGAGAGAGCCGATAAATCACTCACCCTTTTCGCCGATGTTAGAGCCAAAAGCAGTACTACTTTAGCTGATAACATGTTGAGGGGAACCTGCTCTAAAGGTTCAAATGGGGCTTTGCTTAGTGCTCGTAACACCAACGCCAAATCCCACTGAGGCGCCAGTGCAGAGTGGGTGATTGAACACCGTCCCTGCTCCGAAACCCACGTGACAAGATAATATGGCAGCCGCATATACCTTGATTGTGCTGAACGCCAAATTCCTGTCCAACAACAGCTGGAGGAATGACAGCACGTGAGGCAGGGGGCACGTGATGGGGTCCAGGCTTCTTTCTACACACCAACGCTGGAACGCTGCCCACTTGGCTGTGTAGGACGCTCTGGTAGACGCGGCTCTGGCTCCCTGAATGGTGCGTACAACATCTTGAGAGAGACCCCACCTCTCTAAGTGTTCCCGCTCAGGGGCCATGGCCATAAGGGCTGGCCTATCACTGGGTGACTGTAGATCGCTCCCTCCACCTGTGAGAGAGCGTCCCCCCGCCACAGGATCTCCCATGGCCTGCCTGACAGCGTACGCTGTAGGCATGGAAACCAGGAAGCTTCCGTGCGTTCCGGGGCAATTAGGATCACTGACAGCCGCTCCTCCTGTACTCGGTCCAGGAACCGAGGAATCAGCGGGACTGGTGGGAAGGCGTACAGCCGTCCCCTGGGCCATGGCCGATGTGCGAATGCGTTCCGCGCTGACAGGGAGAACCAGAGCTCACATTGCGCGTTCCCGCGTGCGGCGAATAGATCCACCTCCGCCCTCCCGAACCGGCTCCAAACCTGGGCGATCAGCTCGGGATGGAGGCTCCAGTCCCCCTGGCAAGGACCTCCTCTGGACATGAGGTCTGCCCCTTTGTTCAGCTCTCCGGGCACATACAGTGCTCTGATGGAGAGCACGTGTGCGCGCGCCCAGATCAACAGCCGCCTGGCTGTGTTCAGGAGCTGCGCTGAGCGTACACCTCCCTGGCGATTGATGTAGGCTGCCGCGGCTCTGTTGTCTGTGCGAATCAACACATGCTGATTCCGCAGCAACGGGGCAAAATGTTGAATTACTCTCCGTACGGAGATTCATTCCAGCACATTTATGTGGAAAGACATGTGAGCCGGCCACTGTCCTCCCACTGCCTGCGTCATGCACGTTCCTCCCCACCCTGAGAGAGATGCGTCTGTGAACACCGAGGTGTGTGACGTAACTTTGCCCAGGGCTACCCCCTCTGACAGGACGTGGGGACTTTTCCAGTAAATTAAGTCTGAACCCACGGACAGAGGGATGACCACCATGCGCGTCTTCTGTCGTACGGGGTCGATGCGTAGGCTGATGAACCACCTCTGCAGTCTCCTCATGTGCAGGAGACCCAGGGGAATCACCCCGTGACCTGCTGCCATCATGCCGAGCAGCCGCATCACGGAGAGTGACATCACCACGCTGCGGGGTGTGACACGTCGAAGTAGAGCTGTCAGCTTCTCCACTCTCTGCCGTGAGAGTCGTGCTCTCATGCGGGCTGAATTCAATTCCACCCCCAGGTAAATAATACTCATTATGAAACCCAGCTTTGACAGATGCGATATGAGTTGTACCGTCTGTAAAGCTGCTTCCTCCCTGGAGCGAGCCAGCAGCAGCAGGTCGCCCAGGTAAAATAGTACTCTCATCCCTCCTCTGTGTAGCAGCCGTAGAGCCGTCTCTACACACTTTGAAAAAGTACGAGGAGCCAGGGAATACCCGAACGGCAGACGGTTGTACTGGTACGATATTCCCTGGAATGAAAACCGCAGGAATTTCCTGTATTGCGGGATGATGGGTACATGGAAGTATGCATCCTTTAGGTCTATAGAGGTGAACCAGTCTCCCTGGTGAACACACTCTAACACCTTTTTGACCGTCAGCATGTGAAAAGGCCTCTTCATTATTGCCTTGTTGAAAGCTGACAGGTCGAGGATGGGTCTCATTCCCCCCGTCTTTTTCGGGATAAAAAAATAGCGGGAGTAATACCCCTGATTTTCTTCCTCCTGGGGAACCCTGGAAATAGCCTCTTTCAACAGGAGTTCCCGTAGCTCTGCTTGGAGCGCAAGACACTGTTCTCGGGATGACAGGCGTGTCACCTGTATCCCGTTGAACTGTGGGGGGGGGAGGCAAACTGCAGGGTGTATCCTCTGCTGATCAGCCTGCTTATCCATCTGTCCATCAGACACACGCGCTGCCACTCCGAGAAACAATCGGAGAGCGGGCGCACATGCTCGAGATGTGTTGTCGTTGTCATGACGACGAGCCACACCAGAGCCCTCGCCGCCGCTGCCCGTGAGGCAACCCAAGGTGGGCCTAGAGCGAAAGGGCTGTGAGGAAACCTCCACATGCTGCATTTCACTTCGCCTCTCATCATGACGCGCGTACACGCTCAGAGGATGGATGGGGGTGTGTGCAGTGATATTCACATGAGGCGTTACCACGGCGCTCATGGGCTTATTGTGACCGTGTGTAGGTGGCATATCTCGGACAGAGGAATGCCGCGAGGTCTGTGGTTTAATAACCGAAAAGTCATAACCATCAGGCCTCTGCAGCGACTCCTGCTGCCTACTAATTGTCAAGCCCTTGGGTATTGTTATCTGTGTGTGATTTTTCTAGCGTCCAGGAGAGAAGTTTAAAAAAGGAGACTAAATGGAGTCTCTGAAAAGGTTCAAATTGGTACTTTAATTAATAAAAAGCGTGGTAATGTCACAAACAGAATATAGTCCGAACAGAAATACAGCTGTGATCTCTGGCTCTGGTAGTGAAGAAAAGAGAGCGTTGGCTCAGGTTGTGCTGAATTATATATCCTCTGCTGGCTTCTTCCTTGCTCCCGGCTCTCAACATCCGTTGTTACGCATATCAGAGGATAAAGACATTGTACATTCAATATATATCTAAACACGCCTTTTCTCTTCCTTAACTCTTTCATGACTTTTCATTTAACACATTCTAAACACTGTAATCAATACTCCTAAAAATACAGGAAATACTTCACAGCAGTTTGGTTTCCGGTTGGTCTGAATGTTGTCACATGCTAACCACATCTGTAAACAATAACGTAATCAAATAAACTGTACCTTATCCAACAATAATAATATCTCGACGTCTATAGTTGTAGTGTTGAATCAGTAGGTTTCGATGTGCAACATCATATCATATTGGTGCTAAATTCACCTCTAAATGGTATATTAGCCTCATGCTAACCGGAGATGAAGGATTTTCAGAATAAAAGCTTAACAAGTTCTTGTGCACAAGAACTTCTGGTTTTTCAGTGTAAAACAGCAATTAAACTGACTGTGTGTTTAAGGTGCACTATGCTCTCAAAACATTGATTTTAATGTCTAACAGTCCCTCCTTACACACATAAAAGGTGTGTATAATACTGAAATCAATGAGTTCTTCATCTGAACTCTGCATAGTACATAACTCATATCAAAAAACATACAATAAAATGGAATGGCTTTAATATCAACCTTAGAAAAATACAAAAATACTTTGACTGTTGTAAGGAAATATTTGTATGTATTCATGCAAACTGTGAAGAAGCTTGAAAATGATTTGAGTAAGAAAACTGTGAACTGTTTTCGGGGCCTGTGAACATTTGGTTTTGTGAGGACAGAGGAAGAGGGGGAAGGTGTGGAGTTGACATACAGTCATCTCAGATCCCTGTGATAAGGAAGCTGAGCCACTGGGATTGGGGACTTAAGATGTGAGCTGTTGATACTAATTTGGGCAGCCAATCACTGGTCTGGAAGGGAGGCGCAGATAACTCCTCCTCTGGTCAGCGAAGTATATAGACAGGAACCCCGCTGTGCTCGCCCTCTCTCTTCACGCGTCGCTGGGACTGGAGGTCCGGGGGCCTGTGGGCAGGAGCCAGGAGTAGGCCAAACTCCTGACAGTACACATGATACGATATGGTTGTGTATGGTAATGTATTTGATTGTATTGCATTGTATATTACCATTAAAATGGATTATTGTTAAACGGTTACTTGTATGATCTGGATTCCCTTCCTGTAAGATAATGGCTTGTGTAGGGACGCGAGGAGATTTGGAAATGCGGCCTAATTAACATTTATATCTCCTAACAAATGGTGACTCGACGCTGAATAAACATGAGCTGTGGAAGGATTCAGAGGACCACACTGGGTCGGGAACAAGCACTTTTAGACGCCTCGGACAATAGCAGGGCCCTGTGGGATTGTCTGTAGGCGTTTCAGAGTGTTTTTGAAGTTTGAATGGAGTATACAATGCATCTTTTTTACCATGTTAGGAAAGTTATATATAACACGTGAACCTTGATCGCCAGGTATAGAGAGTCCTGCGTAACGAGAAATTAGAGCAGTTTGCGTGGATCTCAGGTATTTTAGTCCTGAAGTGGCGTAGGAGCGGTGCAGTTCGTGGGATGTGAGTGTAAGTCTCACACGGCGAAACCTGGATGATCGATATTTCAGATCGGTCCGCCGTTTATAACTGGGGGTAAAATAAGAGTCCAAGACCAAATAAGCGAAAGTGTCAGCGGACTTTTATCTGTTAAATCCTTGGGAGAGAGCGCTAACGTCACCTACATTGTGACGAGACCGGCTCCCGTTTCCCTTGTCTGTAAAAATTAATTTGAAAGGCTGACGTAAACATAACGTTGATCGCAAGGTAGGCAGAGAGTCCTGCATGACGACATATGAAGCACGTTATCAAGCCGGACAAACTGTACGGGGAATAAATCTGTGTGATTTTTACCTAAATAACCTGTATGAGCATTGTCTATGGATATCAGACATTGAGTCAGAAGAGTGAAGCTCATTTGTGCTCTGCTGCTGCCATCTAGTGGCTGAAAGGGGGGGAAGCACGTTAATTAAGTCAGATAAATAAAAGCGAAGTCAATATATTGCGTATATTTAACTAAATGAGCTGTCTGTGGGTTGTCATTGTTGATTAGTACAGACCTTGTTTTATGTTGGTAAATGTAATGATACAAAAGCAAGCTATTCATCACAATTGTATTTTTAGGTTATGAATAAGACAAAAAGTAGTGGCCTAAGGGATAAGCAGAAAGGTTTTTGAACGCTTGTCAGTTATGACAGGGCGTTTAGGTTTTCAATGTGCGCCATCACGTTAAAACAGGATTGGTGGCATTTTCAGTTCATTGCTTGCTTCCACACGCCTTCCCCCTCCTTGTCTCTTTCACGACTATAGTTAATGCATTAGAACGATTGTCAACTTGCCGTGTTTCTAGGAAACACGGCTGTTCCGGAACGGCCTTTCAAAATAAAAGCCAAAGGCCGCTGTTCGCCAGAGATGCCTTCACAATAAAACAGCAATTTGCTTAACAATATATTTAACTTATATTACGTCCTTAAATATTGATTTTAATTCATTACAGATCTAACCTGCTTGTAACACAACTTTGATCAAATAATAGGATAAGCAAGTGGTTAAAGGGGGTTTCCTGTCTGGCTCATTTGATTTAGAACTGAAGTAAGGGAGAATAGTGTTTTATGAGTCATTCCTCATGGTTTCTGAAGATAAATCATCAGTTTGTCTGGACTTTGATATAGAGATAGGATCATGGTGGAGAAGGAAGACCTTTTTTGGTTTCAAATTAAAGAAGAGTTTAAGGATGAAGTAAGCAGGACTTCAACTGGCCAAAAGACATTTTAAAGTTTAATATTCTTGGTTAGCAAACAAGACATCTGATTATTATGTCACACATGATAATCTTGCTATAGAAACTAGCTTAAAATATTGGAGAAAATATGTGGATGTTCTTTCGTAGTGTGTGGAATATGTGATGCTGGAAACATGTACGTTTTTCAATGTATAGGAGAAAATGGTTTCCTGAAAGAGTTATGTTGGGTACATATGTAGCAATGGATGAAACAATTTTTAGAGTGAGTTTTTGTAATATCATTTGTAGACATCAATTAGGTTGTTTAGATGGCATTTAACAATTAAGACAGATAGTATGATTACAAAGAGTCAGAGTGGAAAGGGTTGGATTTATTTAACCTCAGTGTGCTAGATTTTTTATAGGTAATGCGTCCCGAGACCTGGACTCCCCTCTGGTCGTCAAGCCACGACCCCCTCAGATTCTGCTGGCCCGTGCCAACTCCTCCGTCCTGTCCTCTCCTCCGTACTGTCCTCTCCTCCGTCCTGTCTCCTCAGTCCATCTGCTCTTGAATCCTCCCGCTGTAACTCTTTCCAGTGGGCCAACTGCTTTGCATTTCATCTCCTCCTTTTCAGTCTCTACGCTGTTGCATGGAGGGCGTATTCCGCTCTCATGTCCCACACTCTGCTCTTGTGCCAAATTTCGTGGCTCAGTTTGGAACTTCGTGTCCTGATTTAGGAACCGATGAGTTTGCCTCTTTGTCAGCATGCTGGTTTGGTTCTGGATGCCTCAGGCGGAGCTGGTTCTGGATGCCTCAGGTCGTTGTTGGTTCAGCTCGGGTTCTCTGTCTGTTCGATGGAGGAGGGGGAGGAGGAGTCTCCTGTGGTGAGGTCATTTGTCTGAAGATGGGGTCGTAGCAGTCTGACAGGCAGAGAGAGAGAGAGAGATCTCTGGACGCATTACCTATATCTAATTCTAACAAACTGAGGTAAAATATATATCCAATCCTTTCCACCATTTTCCTAATCTTACTATCTGTCTTAGATGTTAAATGCCATCTAAACCCAATTAATGTCTATCCCTAATCATTGTTTCCACCCACTGTAACATGGCTACTCCAAATAACTCTTTCAGGAAACCATTTTCTTCTATAAATTAAAAATACCTACATGTTTCAAGCACCACATATTTCACACACAATAAAATAACATCCCCATATTTTTAGTAACTTTTTTTACTGGACATATCTGCAATGTCGCCACAATCTGCTGGGCAATTTTGTTTATAGAGTTTGTACGTACAAAGCTGTACTTGTGGGTTAGTAGCCAGTTTCTACTGTAATCATTTTCAATAATTTGCTCAGGTCACCGGTCGGTTGTCCATAAACTTAACAGGGGTGTTTCTGGTACAGACTAAAACATGGATCCATTGTATTTGGAGATTCCCCTTATCTGTAAATTCCCATCACTTGCATATCCCAATCACTTAAACCCATCTCAGCATTTGATACAATAACTGCATATATGGGGGGTGAATCATCTTGATTGTAACCTCCTCACCTTTGGGACCGAGTATTTCTAACTCCTCCTCTTGTTGCTCAGCTGATCTTTTGGCTCTGGGGATAAGTGAAAGTCTCTGAAACACAGCTGGAGTTTTGTTAGTGATGTGGGCATTCTCTATGAGTGAACTAATGGATCCATGTCTTACTTGATATTGTACTCCCCATCCAACCAAAAAGGTGCCAAGTGTAATGAGCACAATCAACAATGCTATTCTGACTCTTATCCCTAGGGGACCCCACAATTGGTTTGGCTTTGTTCTTGTCATCTCTATTTTGTCCATGGTTGTGTCAGTTACAGAATTTAAATAATGAGTACTATAATAACGTATACGAAAATTGGACTCTTTTTCAGATGTAAAACAAAAAAAAAAAGGTTTTCACTTTAGTATACAATCTATAAAAATCTATAGACAATTTGTCTGTTGAGCTGTTTCTGTCTTTATCTTATTTCTATTTATTGTTTTGTTCCAGCTCTGCCAAATCAGTCCTAACTCCCAATAATGTTCTGGAAGTTGCCAGTGAAGGGTGACAATGTGTGAGGTGGTGTCAATTTGCTCCTTTGTCTTTACCTTTAAACCGGAGCGCGTGTGAAGTTCATTACAACTTCTCACTGTTCCGTCCACCCGGATCAGCTCACTGTCTTTTGTGAACTTTCACCCTCACCCAATCACCTGGCCGAACAGGAGTCTCTTCTGGAGTCTCGTCTGGTATCTCTGTAGCTTTCCAGCCTGTGTAGACAAAACTTGGATAATATTACTCAGAGTTCTGACATATTCATCACTTCTATTCATCTAATATCTTAAAACTGGACCACTCCCTCCTTGGAGGAGGCCCAGGCTTCGGCATACCTTTTGTCGTTATGAGACCTATTATTAAATACATGTTATTATTCATTAACTACAACGTCACTGAAAGCAACATGTCTGCATAATCATGACACTCCCTCCTTTGAGCATTACATGCTCAATCAATATTGCAATGATTACCCTATTCTGAACAGGACACGCAAAACCCATAACGTTGCACAAAATAAATATAACTTCTCCGTGTACCCATAAGGTGTACAAAAAATATCGTATGATGTATGGCTTTCTGATGGTATACAAACATTCACTCATTTGCCATTAGCACAACAAATGTGTTTACTTGTTTCAGGAATGGCTTTTGTCCTGGTATTGTGCATCTGGTTGCTGCGAAAAACAATACCCCTGGTGTCGCTAATGCGTCTCAATAATTTTAGGATTAGAGGATTGGTTGATACCGCTGAACAAACATATGATAAAATAATATTTCTCCAAACTAGAGGGAAAATATGAACTATTCTCACCGAGGGTGACATGCATGGAGGGCTGGTGCCCCTCACTCAAAATGAGATATTGCCTTACGCACTACATTATAAATCAGTAAAGTCACTCAAGAATAAATAAATAAAAAACTGATTCTTGAAACTGTTGTAAAAACCCTACAACTTCTTTATCCAAGCTCTCAATCAGTGTTATGTTATTTAATCTGCAGCTCATTGCCATAAAACAGATACTTCAGACCGATTATAAAATTGTGTTTATGAGAAAAAAATGTAATCTGACTCCATAAATCACATAATTATTTGACTAAAAAACTACACTTCTACTAACAATAAATGAAGTTCCCCTTTAAACACAGCCCCGTGGTTCTGACGGGGTCCATCTTTGTACTGGCTGGAGAATGTTGGGCCAGTCTCTGTCGCTCCGTCACTGTTCTCCCGCCAACAGTCACTCTCTAGTTCTGCTGAGTTCTTGTTGACTTCTTCACTGGTTTGAGACAAGCGACCCTATCGGACACCTCCCTTTGTAGCCAGACTTCACCACAGCAGAATCGAGTTTCTGTTTTTAGTTCTCAACAGCTCCACGTCTGGTGTATCGCCGCCCCTTGAACTGCAGTCGGAGGAAACAGGAGGTAAGGATCCTCCGTCTTGGGCGAGTACTAAGTTTCCGTCTTCATATTTTTTGGTGGAAACCCGTCGTCTTGACCTCACTAGCTGTGTGGACACAATAGTTTTCTGTGTAGGGGAACAACATCACTCGTAATCTCTTTCCTTCTCATAATTACAAAAATAGTCTGCTAAATGTTCTACTATGTTTTATGCTTTATGTGTAAATGCAATATGCTACTCACTATCTTGTTTTACATTAAACCTCTCCCTCCTGTGGTGACAGCTATGGCTCAATGTAGCTGAAGATTTCAAAATACCCTTGTGCTGAAGATGCATCACCTGGTGGTCTGGTCCTCTGAGCTTCCTCATTGTTGTGGTTGATACCAGGGTGTCAGTGGCATTTGGGTCATGTTTGGCACCCCTGTTCGTCTTTGACATCTCTGGGACCCCCTTCCTCCGTCGTAAACCTCCCCGGGGTATCTACATGGAGGGCCGTTGTTTGGTGCAATGTTCTGCGGACACTCTCTGGACCAATGTGTCAGCTGACCATATTTGTAGCAGCATTCATCTGTTCTTCGTCTTGATCGTGATTGTTGATTCTGCACCTGAATCTCTGGCACCTCCCGAGCTTGAATTGTTGGAGGTGTCTGACCTGCTTTCTCTGGTTCTATGGCCATCCCTGATGTAACTGCCATTTGCCTTGCCGCTTTCTTGTTTTTAATAGCTTCGATTTCTTTCTCAGCTATTTGCATCTTCAAGAGTCTCAGTTTTAGTTGTAGTGTTTTCATTTCTTCGTCATTTTCTTCTAATCGTATGTTCTCTTCTATCAGGTGTTTTGATTGACTGGTTAGCACTCTTACTTCATACTCCAATTCTTTGAGATGTTTGTTCATGGAGACTCCATCCAACTGCAGGACTTCTCCTATAGAACCAACATTCGGGGAGGGAGGAGGGACTTCGGCCAGGCTTAGATACAGCTTCGGAGTTTGGATAACTGGAGCCTCTTTGTTTTTTTCTGCTATGTCTTCCCTCACTGGCAGGTCTGCTACTCGGACCCCATTTATGCTGTGTGCCAATAGGCTGGCATATTCCAGGTGGAGTATCAGACTTGTAACTCTTATAAATCTTTCTTCAGCTTCTCTCCATATAGTTAGCTGTTGTAGGCATTGTTCGTGCTCATAGTCGAGTACTGCTCTTCTATGGGCTTTTGTTGGTCCAGGTTGATCATCAGCTGGATACAGTCCTCTTGTTTGCCATTGTTCCAACATTTTCTCCATTTGGCTCCATGTCTTTTTTCTAAGATTTGGAGCCGTTATAGCATCTGATCTGATTTTTATCCTTCCCTTGATATCTGCAGTTGAGCCTGGCTCTGCATCTAGTCCCATCTTAGTTTGTTTTGGTGACATGTTCTCCACCTATTTATGAAGTTATCAAAGATGAAGCACTAATCCTCTGACTAGCACCTGCTTTGCTGTTCGTCCGAACTTTAAATCCCCTTTTTTTTTTTTAATATAAAAGATATGTATATAATTTTTTTTTTTTTTTTTTAAATCAATCTAAAAAATAGAAATGATTTATTTATTTATTGAAATCAGAATTTTTAGGAAATACTAATTGTACAGTGTATAGTTTTGACTTTAAAATATGAATATTAGAAATCTGGTGAAAATCTACTGTGTTTCACTTTTCAAAATGTTTGGAATTATGTAAATGTCATAACTTGTGTTAGCTTCAATACATTTGCTTATTTTATAATTAGAAACCACTTGCAATTCTATCTCGGCAATGGGGCATGTGTGTATTTATAACACTTAGAATTAGACTTCAAAATGCTATTGAGTGTTTCCTCTATGTAATAATTCTGTACTACCAGCAGAGTGCTCTATTGTAATTTTCAGCTTAATCCACTAGGGATTACTGTTGCAAAACTAACCTGTATTTAAGAAAAACTTATTTTCTTTTCTAATGGTAGAAAGAGAATTACACTAGGGAAGAATATTACACTTGGTTAAAACGACACAGCACATAATCGCCAAAACACTTTTGCAAACTGGAATATTTCAAAAACGTCAATTCAAGCAGAAAACACTTCCAATATCAGACCCCTATGAATGCCAAACTTCCCACGGTAAAATAAGCTATCTATTTTATAATTCCAACTTTGCAAAGAAATATGATTTGTCCTTCTCAAGGAGGAGTAGGACTGGGTAAATCAAACAGTCTCACTTCTTCAATTAGCATTTCACGAAATGGCGACTGTAGTGTGGTTCATTTTAAACATGCTGGAAAAACAAGATGGCAACTTTTCCAACCTTTGACCTGAAGAACAAAGGGATTTTACAACACCACAAAACAACAATGCAGTTTAAAATAACATTTCTATTTAATGTACAATTTATAAATGGGCCTCATACCCTTACGTCACAGTTCTCTACCCATGCACGTAATTCTTTGACTTTAAGAGCCAGTATGGTTACCTCTTCTGTTTAAACACGCCATGTTGGGAAAATTTAAGACGCAAATCAAACACAATCAGCAGAATATCGTCTAACTAACGCACGAATGTCGCACTTCTCATCGTAATCCACACGCAATGTCTGTTTGAAAACAGGAAAACAACCACTGAAAGTTTCAAACCTTTCAGGCCTTTTCCTCGAAAAGGACTTTTTTATAAGAAAGCCTCACTGGAATCTAAACACTCACTCAACTGTGTTCTTGTTTAAATAGTCTCCAACCATTCACGTTAACTTAAAACGTAACAAGAAACGCAATTGAAATGATTGCCAAATCACACAAAGGACTTAAAAAAATTAACAAACACTCCCTCCAATAATCTCAGTTTCCACTGTGATTTTGTTCTTTTGTTTAAATAGCCACACGCTATTCACGTTAACTTAAAACGTAACAAAGAACACTATATTGGAGCGATTAGCCTCTTGCTGACATGTAATAACAGACAAACGAATAGCATGCAGGGTTAGATATAAGAAAAATAAGTAAAAGTAACTCACCCTGCTTGTGACAAAGCAACGCCTCGTGTTATATGATTGTTGTCATTAAATTTGGTTGTTTTAACATTAATTTCCCAGCTATTTTCAGGAACCGGAAGCAGCAGTCCAACACACAGTCCTAAGATTTTCCTGCATAAACTATTGAAGAATTTGATTTAACGGGTTTCTTCTTACCGATTGTTTGAGATCTCTTGTGTGTCAGACGATTGCCATCGGGTCCAGGCCACAGCCGGCTGGATTGTCTCTCCCGTTCCACTAGAATCACGTCGGCTTTGTCCCAATTGTTATCTGTGTGTGATTTTTCTAGCGTCCAGGAGAGAAGTTTAAAAAAGGAGACTAAATGGAGTCTCTGAAAAGGTTCAAATTGGTACTTTAATTAATAAAAAGCGTGGTAATGTCACAAACAGAATATAGTCCGAACAGAAATACAGCTGTGATCTCTGGCTCTGGTAGTGAAGAAAAGAGACCGTTGGCTCAGGTTGTGCTAAATTATATATCCTCTGCTGGCTCCTCCCTGCGGGCCGGCTCTCAACATCCGTTGTTACGCATATCAGAGGATAAAGACATTGTACATTCAATATATATCTAAACACGCCTTTTCTCTTCCTTAACTCTTTCATGACTTTTCATTTAACACATTCTAAACACTGTAATCAATACTCCTAAAAATACAGGAAATACTTCACAGCAGTTTGGTTTCCGGTTGGTCTGAATGTTGTCACATGCTAACCACATCTGTAAACAATAACGTAATCAAATAAACTGTACCTTATCCAACAATAATAATATCTCGACGTCTATAGTTGTAGTGTTGAATCAGTAGGTTTCGATGTGCAACATCATATCATATTGGTGCTAAATTCACCTCTATAGTAAATGGTATATTAGCCTCATGCTAACCGGAGATGAAGGATTTTCAGAATAAAAGCTTAACAAGTTATTGTGCACAAGAACTTCTGGTTTTTCAGTGTAAAACAGCAATTAAACTGACTGTGTGTTTAAGGTGCACTATGCTCTCAAAACATTGATTTTAATTTCTAACAGTATATTTGCAGTTTCCCCGCTTGAAAGGGATGGTACAGTCCATAGGAGGTTTTCACTGGATTCCATTCTTTTCAATTAGACTTTGTTGGTCATTTGAGGTTTTAATGAGACTGCATAAGTTAAAAACTGTTTAAAACATAATTTATAAAAATACATTAAGAAAGTAAGAACAATATTCACAAGTGTTAAAAAGTATATGTAAAGCATGTATTTTTCCATTTATTATTTGATGTGTATTGTATTTACAGTAATTCTTTTTTATTTTTCATTTAAGGTTTTTTACCTTACAACTTACAACATAAGCTGTACTGCAACAACAAATACCAAAGTAAAGAAAAACTCAAAAGAAACAAAGTTGTGGTCATTGTATGAGTGAAACCCAGTGAAAACCTCCTATGGACTGTACCATCCCTTTCAAGCGGGGAAACTGCAAATATACCCAAGGGCTTGACAGTAGAAAAACCGAGGCTGTAAGCTGGAACAGTGAAAACAGTGACCTGGAAGAAGATAAAATACCACCCTGCAAACAGTCAGTGGACCCAAATCCAACATGGCTGATCAAACAGTCAGGAAAACAGTTGAGCAGCTCAAAAATGAGCGGACTGCAGCAAAACGATCCTTCACACGACTAGCTAACAGTATCATCAGAACTCACGACGGCATGTCAGAAGACCAGCTCCAAGATAGCTTCAATAAACTCTCCATGGGAGCCGACAAAGTCATGGAAACCAATGACGAAGTCATGGCAGAGGTCATTGCCGTAAAGGAGGCAGAGCTGAAAGAGGAGGAGTCAGTCGAACTAACCGAACAGCAAGAAGCCGACATAGCAAGTGAATGTGACTTGAAGCTGAAGGAGGTTGGAGAGCTACTTAGAGACATGCTTTGGCAAAAGTTTGGAGATGAACTGTGCACAGCTGTAGAACTAGCAGAAGCTGAGTGTGAGCGTGTCGCTCGAGTACGTCCTGATGGCAACCATGAGGCCTACGAATTCATGCTCAGCCATCTGAAGTCACTGGTGGGGACCGCGAAGGAAGCTCAATGCAAGTGGCAGCAGTGGGTTCCAGTGGAAAACCAGAAGGAGTTCCGCAATCGGTTGAGAGACATCGAACGGGAAGCAACCAGTCTGGTTTCCAGAAAGGCTGAGTTCATCATGGCGAGACGACAGGAAGACACAAGGTCAGGATCAACAAGTACTGCCAGTCATCCCATCTTTACCCCAACCATTAGGCTAAAACCCACAGCTCTCCCCAGATTCTCTAGCTACAAGCGTGATTTTCACAGGTGGAGAAGAGACTGGGAGTCGCTCCAAAAACAGGGAGAACCAACAGGCTCCAGAGAAGTGAAAAAGATACAGTTGCTAGACAGTCTCGATGACAGGATCAAGAAAGACTTTCACCTCACTACTTATAACACCGCAGATGACATTCTCCGTGTCTTGGAGAACCGCTATGGCAATCGAACGGCTATTGCCATTGAAATAGTGGAAGACCTTCAGAAGATGCCATCTGTCAGAAGTAGCCAACCAAGGAAAATTGTCGAGTTGATTCAAGCCGTGGAGAAAGCACTCTGGGACCTGAGTGACCTCGGAGACACAGGCGCCATAAAGAATCCTCTCGTAACAAAATCGATAGAGAGTAAACTCCCTGAGTCCCTCAAAAAAGAGTGGCTTGTATATGTAGCCGATCCAAAAAATGGTGTGAGGCCAGATAAAAGGTTTGATTATCTTTTGGAGTTTCTCAAGCAGCAAGAGACTATCTATGAGGAGCTCGAGCAGCTACGAGATGAGGAGCCAAGTAAACCAAGTAAGCAGAGTTGGAAAGACACCAGAATTGAGCAAAAAAGTGCCAGAACCAAGTCTACAAAGTCAGCTGATGACCAAGGCTGTGTAGTCTGTGGCGATGTCAAACACAAAAGGAAGCTCTACTTCTGCAAGCAGTTCAGGGCTCTGAGTGCAGCAGAAAGGAAGGTTTCAGTAAAGAAGTTGGGTGCATGTACAAGGTGCCTTGAGGTTCACGACGACCGGTCATCCTGCAAACCTGGCTTTCTATGCAGAAACGAGGACTGCAGAGATGGAGGGGCTGAGCATCACTACTACCTCTGTCCCAAATCTGTGTCAAAGAGGTCTGGTGAAGGATCTGAAAAGGATGAAGGCAAAAAGAAGTACACAGAGGGTCAAGAAGATTTCATCAAAAATCTCCCACCAGACCTAGCAAAGCAGTGTAGGGAGGTTTTCTCAAATGTTGCCTCCAGAGTCTTCAAAACCTCAAATGACCAACAAAGTCTAATTGAAAAGAGTGGAATGCAAGAGCTTCCAGTGATCATGATGCTACTCGTCGTCACAGCTAACGCCGGACAGAAAGTCGGAACACTCATCGACTTAGCATCTGACACAAATTACATCACTTACAGAGCGGCGAGCCGCCTGGATCTCAAGAGTGAAGATATCATGCTCGTTGTACATGGAGTTGGCGGAATGAAGATTCAAGTAAAGACAAAGCGCTATCTTCTCAAAATCCGTGTATCCACCCCCAAGGGCACACTGAGAGCACATCAATTGGTTTGCTATGGGCTTGACAACATTGCAGACGTCCACAAAAGTGTGACACCTCAGCAACTGCAGCCATTCTTCCCAGACGTACCTCTTGATGAGCTTGTGAGGCCCAAAGAAGTCGAGCTTCTCATTAGCCACAGAGAAGGCCAGTTAGCTCCTCAGAGGATCAGAGTCCTGGGAGACCTCGTACTGTGGGACGGACCACTCGGGAAAACAGTTGGAGGAACCCACCCCAGACTGTTTGAGGAGGTTGAAGTGTCAGCCCACATGTCAAAGACGCACTTTGCGAGATCAATGAGAGCAGCAGCTGTGAAATATGAAGAGCTCACTAACCCCATTCCAGAACAAAACCCCTCAAGCAAAGAGGGATCAACTATTTCGACCAGCAAAGAGAGTTTCCTGAAATGGTGGCAATGGGACAGCATTGGCGCAGCATGCAAGCCCAGATGTGGAGGCTGCCGGTGCGGAAACTGCCAGCCCGGTGGTAAAGAAATGACCCTTGCAGAGGAAAGGGAGCTTGAGGTGGTAAAGGATGGACTCACCTATGTCATGAGCGACCATCACAGCAGAGAACCACATTGGCATGCAAAGTATCCCTGGCTAGAGGATCCGGCCTCACTTCCGAACAACAGAGGTGCAGTTGAAGCAACATTCCTAAGAACAGAGAAGCAGCTAGCCAAGGCACCAGAGTGGAAGTCTGCCTACAAAGCTCAAGTGCATGACATGATCGACAGAGGAGCTGCAATCAAGTTGACTAAAGAGCAGATCATGACCTGGAAAGGACCAGTATGGTTCGTGAGTCACCTTATTGCACCAAACCCACACTCTACAACAACCCCAGTAAGACTCGTCTGGAACAGCAGTCAAAAGTTCAGAGGCACCAGCATGAACGACTTGCTGATGAAAGGGTCAGACGTCCTTAACCAGATACGTGCTGCCCTCCTGAGGTTCAGAGGGGGAACCAACGCTGCCTTAGGGGACATCAGGAAAATGTACAATTCTGTATGGTTGGAAGATAGAGAGATGCACCTCCACAGGTTCCTCTGGCGGGATTCTGAGGACAAAGAGTTGGAGGAGTACGCAATCACCAGAGTCAATATTGGTGACAAGCCTGCAGGATGCATCGCACAGCTCGCAATGCGAGAAACAGCCAACCTACCTCCTTTCGCCCACCTTGAAGAGGAGCGAGGGGTACTACAAAATGATAGCTACGTTGACGACATCCTCACGTCTCACAACGACTTCGAGAAGCTGAAAACCATCACAGCAAACGTGGAGCAAATCCTGAAAGCTGGAGGTTTCCTGTTGAAGCCTTGGGTCTTCTCAGGCCAAAGTGGGAGGAAGGGGAACAACAACAAACCAATGAAGACCAACGTTAATGACATGGTCCTCCCGAATCAAATGAGGGATGAAGATAACAAAGCGCTTGGTCTAGGCTACCTTGTGGAAGAAGACAAGATCCATGTAATGGCATCCATTAACTTCTCAAAGAGAAAGAAGAAGATGCGACTTGGCCAAGACCTTCTACTAGACCAAGTAAGAGCACAAACCCCAAACCCTTTGACAAGAAGGAACCTCCTGAGTCAAGTCTCAGGGTTGTATGATCCAGTTGGTCTGGTAACTCCTGCCAAGCAGAAGGGTGCCATCCTTGTGCGGAGAGCATTCCAGGAGGCAAAAAGCGACAACTGTCCTGCCAAAGACACCTGGGATACAGCATTGTCAGACCGCCTCGGAGAAGATGCAATCCGACTCTTCGAAGAGTATGTGCAACTCGGGCAGGTTACATTCACCAGGGCCATAACGCCTCCAAGCTTCATTGGAAAACCTTGGGCAATAACATTCTCCGATGGAAGCGAGCATGCTTACGGTGCTGTGATGTACCTCCGGTGGAACACCGACCAAGGCCCAGTTGTCACTCTGGTGGAGTCCAAGGCGAAACTAACTCCTTTAGACCACAAAGGTGATGCTGTTAAGGCAGAGATATGCGGAGCAGTGTTTGCCTCACGTCTCAAAACATACTTCGAGCAGCACAGCAAGATCCAGGTTGGAAAGTGGTTCCATGTGATTGATAGCCAAACAGTCCTCGGTGCAATCCAGAGAGAGAGCTATGGTTATCAGACCTTCTTCGCAAACAGAATCGGAGAGATTCAGAACACAACAGCGATCCAAGATTGGTGGTGGGTTCCTGGTCCTCTTAATATTGCTGACATCATAACCAGAGGGGCCAGTCCTCAAGACCTGGGTGAAAGTTCAGAATGGCAGAACGGACCAACGTTCTTGAAGTTTTCAGTGGATGACTGGCCAATGAAATCTGCCAAAGATTTGGTGACAGCTGTCAGAGACAGTGTCAACAGATTGCAAAAGAAAACGTTTATTGCAGCGCTAACCAGAGCCAAGGCAAAGGCACAAGTGCCATCAGATCCAAACGATGCCAACACACAACACCCATCAGAGCTAAAGCTAGATCAGCAACAAACCCAAACACACCCAAAAAGGCCACCAGCAGGATCAGCTGTCCGAAACCTTGTAAACGTCGAGCGGTTCAGCAACCTAAGTCGACTCGTCAAGACAGTTGCTTGGATTTGGAGAGCAGCGAAGAAGTTCATTAGAGGGAAACAGCAAACTGCAAACAGTCCAAAGTGGGATGCAGTGTCGTCTTTGCAAATCATCTCAGTGAAAGAGAGAGAAGATGCCCTAAGAGACATCTTTCTTGCGGCACAGCAAGGTGCATCCTTCCCAAGTACAACCACAGACAGGCTAGTGGTGTACAGAGACCAAGAGACTGGCTTGTTGGTCTGTGGGGGTCGCGTGCAGATCTTCAATGAAGATAAAGTTGCTGTCCCCATCTTGTCGTATGAAGCCTGGGTATCAACGCTGTTGGCACGAGAAGCCCATGAGGAGAACCACGATGGAGTGGCCGGAACCTTGCTCAAGATGAGGAGAAGAGCATGGGTCGTGAAGGGTCGGAGGATTGCTCAGAAAGTGGTCAAAAAATGCATGCTCTGCAGAAAAACTAAAGCAAAAAGATGCCAGCAAATAATGGGTGATCTACCTCCAGAGAGGACAGAACCAGCTGCCCCCTTTGAATACACAACAGTAGACCTCTTCGGACCGTACCAAGTCAAGGATGATGTCAAGAAAAGAGTGTCACTGAAGGTTTGGGGAGTTGTGTTTTGTTGCATGGCTTCCAGAGCTATTCACACAGAGCTGGTGAACTCTCAATCCACTGAAAGTGTCCTGTTCGCCTACCAGAGGTTCACAGCACTACGAGGTCATCCAAAGAAGATCTGGTCAGATCCAGGTACTAACTTCGTAGGGGCTAAGCCAGTCTTAGAAGAACAGTACAGATTCCTTGCCAATCTTGACAAAGCTACACTAGAAGAGAGAGCTGCCAAGAATGGCACAGAATGGACATGGAAAATTCATCCTGCCGATTCTCCACACCGGAACGGTGCTGCAGAAGCTGCTGTGCGCATCATCAAGAGAGCACTGCAGAGTCTGGGAGGAGAGTCGGGGCTAAGTTGGAGTGAATTCCAAACAACTCTCTACATGGCAGCCAATCTTACGAATGAAAGACCAATTGACGCCAGAACACAGAGCCGAGAAGACAGCGTTCAGTTCATCACTCCTAACTGTCTCCTGCTCGGACGAGCATCGCAGAGTGGAGATGTCAGAACATTGGACTTCAGTGACTATCCCTACAAAAGGCTTAAAGAAATGCAAGCGCAAGTGAACAAGTTCTGGAGGCACTGGATTCAACTCGCTGGCCCTAATCTATTTGTAAGGAACAAGTGGCATACAGCCAAGAGAAATGTCGCAGTCGGAGACATCGTCTGGATTGCAGACCAAAACGCCCTGAGGGGTCAGTTCAGGATTGCAGGAGTGGTCAGTGTCAACTCGGACAGCAAAGGAATTGTGAGGGATGTCAACGTCAGAAATCATTCCCTAATTGCTAATCAGCTTCGCTGCACCTTTAAAAGCACCGCACCTGAAAGAAGGGCAGTAATCCAAGCTGGAAAGGGACAAACTAAAGAGCGTGCGTCCAGCAGCAACGAACCAGCAGAAGAAACGTCAAAGAAGCAGCACTGGTGCAGCCATAAAAAGCTGGAGAAGCGGCCGGTGAGAGACGAACTGTGTGTTTAGTTAAGAATCATACAACTTGCCGTTCGTGGCGCACGTTAGAGCGTGCGTTCTAGTTCAGTGTCATTTGGTTGTTTGATGTCCTCAAGCTAAAGCAACCAAATGACACTGAACTAGAACGCACGCTCTAACGTGCGCCACGAACGGCAAGTTGTATGATTCTTAACTAAACACACAGTTCGTCTCTCACCGGCCGCTTCTCCAGCTTTTTATGGCTGCACCAGTGCTGCTTCTTTGACGTTTCTTCTGCTGGTTCGTTGCTGCTGGACGCACGCTCTTTAGTTTGTCCCTTTCCAGCTTGGATTACTGCCCTTCTTTCAGGTGCGGTGCTTTTAAAGGTGCAGCGAAGCTGATTAGCAATTAGGGAATGATTTCAGACAGCTGGCACTCTGTCAATCAGCCCGACTTTTTAACCCCTTGATCTCCTGTGAGGATTTTTCAAGTTGACTTCACACTAATCAACAGATTGGAGGCAGCTGGTGTAGTTACTGTGCTCCGCCGCTTATTAATCGATAGATTAAATAGTGTAGGCTTTTGTAACGAACTCTGCTGGCTATTAACCGATAGTTCACAGGCAGCTGGTTCATCCAGGGTGGGGGATATGTGAAATACATTTGTAACTGATGACTCAGACAACATGTTGGGAAATAATCTTTTTTTATTTCCTTCACACTCCCCCCCCAAACCGTCAAGGCCGGCTTTGTTTCTTCGGCGGCTCTCGTGGAGCAGACGCCGAACGGGAGTACCTCACTTCCTTCTTACCCCCCCTCTCTGGTGGGGGGCCGGAGGCGCGGGACGGTGCCCTGGAGGTGCGGGACGGTGCCCCCGCCGCCGCTGACGGACGAGTCTGACGCCTGCCGGCTGTTGCTGCTGTGCGTGTCTGTCCGTCTGCCGCTGTGGCTGGGTTGGCTGCTGCTGCTGCCGCTGGAGCCGTTGCGGCTGCGGCTTCACCTCTGGCTGGAGCCAGCTGACGTGCTGGCGGATGTCCTCCACTTGCTCCGATGCCGCCTTCATGGACTCGACCATGGCCAGGAACTGGGGCCCGAACAGCCCGTCCGAGCTGATCGGAGCTTCCAGCAACACCTTCCTGGCTGGCTCTGTAACCGCTGCCTGCTGCAACCAAAGGTGGCGCTGGATCTGAGTCATCCAGGTCGTGATTCTAGCCTGGGAGACTGCCACGGCTGCGCACAGCGTGAGTGCCGTGCTGGCCGCCTTAGCGATCTCCTCTGCCTCCTCTGGAGCTACGATGGTGGACCGTTCGACCAACGTCACCACCGAGTTGGTCAGCAACGCGATGTTATTCGCTGCTGCCGACGCCTGGAACGCACACTGGTGCGCCCGGTCAGCCTGGCGGGCGACATACTGGTCTTTGGGGGTGGCCAACATAGGGCGCCGTCCGGCAACCAAGTTGGCCTGCCTAACCCCGAGGAACGCCGTTAAGCTCGGTTCCAGAGCGGGTGTGGTTGGAAAAACCTCGTCCGTGAACCCCTCCACCTTAGTGAAGGGAACAAAGGTGGCCACAGGAGCCCTTAAGGTCCTCAGGTTCGCCGCTGCCCCTTCCTGGTATCGCCTAATGGTGGGGAAGCGCGGCCAGATCGGGTAACTCCTGCCCGTCTGAACCCTGGAAAATACTCCAGCCATGTCATCCAGAGCCACCCTCTCCCATCCTCGGGGAACGGGGAGGCCTCTGCATGCTGCTGCTTTGCCGATTATCTCCGGCAGCTCCAGCATAATGCCACCCAACGCCGGTAGCGCCGTGGCCACAGAGAAGGGGACCACGTGCTCGGCCGCCACCTCTGACTCTCGCTCTGACCCCTGCTCCCCCGTCTGGGGAAGAGGGGGAAGGGGAGAGCCGCATGGCGAGCCATGGAGGGAGACGGGGTAGGAGTCGTCCGACTCCTGCCCCACACTCGCCTCCAGAAACAGGTTCACTGTAAAAATATCCACCGTGAATTCACAATAATTACCTGGCAACTTGTTGCATGACTTTCACAGTAAGGTTCACAGCAATTTACTGTGAATGTCTTCATTGTAATTTCACATCCATGATATTACTATGCATTGTTGTAAAGGTACAACTGTATACTGTAACTTCACAGCTTCAATTACTGTGATATTACAGTATGTTACTGGGGAATTACATCATTTTGTTGTACATTAATTACAACAAGGGCCTGTATCCTGTGTACTGCAGGAGTAGCCAGTCATTTACTGTGAATTTACAATGTGTACTGTGAACGTACTGCAGGAGTAGCCAGTAATTTACTGTGAATGTACAATGATACACGTGCATAACTGTAATCCCCAGCTCCAGTACTTCCTGGAGGAAGCTCATACAATGGTTTCCTGTCCAAGTTTAACAGGAAACCAAAGTGTGAGCTTCCTCCTGGAAGTACTGGAGCTGCACTACAAAAATGCACGTAATCTTATTGTACAATTAAAAACACACCAAACGCACAAATGAGGTAAAATCAATGGAAGCCCACTGGCATATTTATTGACAAAATAAACAACAGAGTAAACAAACAGGAACATGAACTAGTTCACCTCAACTATCCATAAAAAACAGATGAACCCTTAACGGATCCTTTAAACAAATAATCCTTTGCAGGTGAACCGACCGTAATGCTTCCCACTGGACTTGTCCCCGCACACCATGCAGTCTATGCAGACCATTCTAAGTCTATCAGCTTCCGGTGAAGGGTGCTCATGTGAGGGTTAATGGAGCTTCGCTTCTTTCCCTTGGAGCCTTTCTCCGGGTTGATGCCCAAGAAGCACCTGTTAAAAAGCAAAGATAAGTTTCAGTTTTAAATACACTCATGTATTGCAGGCAGCATTTATCAAGGTGTTCACCTGTGTCTTTTCCCACACCGACTGTTACTAGTCCAAACCTGTTGCATCATCCTCTCACAATAACATTATTTGTAGCCTAGCAGAGTGCCTCAGGTACCTCTAACATAAGGTTTACTTACTTATCTGAATTTTGAAGCCATACTATAATGTGAATTAAACCATTATGTCAATTTTTTAACAAGATAGCCCAGCAACATCAAGTGATGGTGTGGTCCCAATTCGCATAGTTGGTTCCAGGCTTCAAACTCAAAGCATTTAATCTACTTTATGGCCTCTGTAGAAAGTGTTAGAGATATGAATGGACAACTAGTCCGCTTTTTCAAATCGAAACATAACTATTGTCGCTCCTCTCCACTGTGTTCATCTCTCAACATTATATTTAGAGCCCTTTAAACATTTGGAAACAGCCCTTCATAGCAATTTCTTATGGCAGAATGAGAGGGAGACCAAAAAATGTCAAAAAACTGCATCCTTGTCTGCTGAGTCTCCATACTTGTCCTCTCCGGATACAACTCGAATGGTTTCATCAGACCATCTCTGAGGGCAGGATGGGCTGGTTACACGCAGCACATTTAGGCGCCAGGACCCTGTGGTAGTCTTTCAGACAGTAGATTTTATTCTCAGTGTCCACAGTGAAGGGCACTCCGTCCAGGCTCTCGTTGCAGATGACGCAGCGGAAGCAACCGGGGCGGTACGACTTCCCCAGGGCCTGCAGGATCATGTCCATGATCAGATGTCCACATGCGTTGCACTTGTCTACAGACTGCTGGAACCCAGAGTACAGAAAGTCCTCTTCACAGAAAACCCTTCCTGCGTCATAGTAGAACGCCTTCCCTCTCAGCCTTCGACTACAGGCGCTGCAGGTGAAGCAGCTGTCATGGTAGAGGCTGCCCATAGCTTGGCAGGCCTGGCTGGCTCCATACACCGTCTTGTTGCACTTAACACACATTTCTGTTTCCGCGGAGAGTGGAGTCCCCTGTGTCGTCCTGGCTTGCCGTGTCTTTGTCCCCTCTGATCCGCTGACGGCGGCTTCTGGGCTGCCTGCTAGAGAGATGTCTTCCTTCTCCTCCGGCTTGCTGATGGCGGCTTCCGAGTCGCTGCTGAATAGATGTCCTCCCGATCTTCCTTCTCCGGTCCGATGATGATGCCTCCCGGCTGCTGGATGGATGTCCTCCCGATCCTCCTTCCCCGGTCCGATGATGATGCCTCCCGGGACGACTGCTGGATGGATGTCCTCCCGATCCTCCTTCCCCGGTCCGCTGATGACAGCATCCGAGTCGACCTCCATGACGAGAGCCAGATCCGTCCTGATGTCGTCTAGGGTCCTCGCAGGTGTTTTCCCCGCCGCACACTGGCTCCAGTGGTACCAGTTGTCCCCCTTTCCTTGTAGGCGGACGGCATGGGATGTCCTCTGGGTCACTCGGTCGGGGCCGGAGAGCCTGGGGTTGACAGTCAGCCTCCTGCGTCTCGGGTCCCCCTTTTGGCGTCAACAACCTGTGTGGAGAAATCTGATAAAAATCCCTCAAGCCTACGCTCCGGGCTCTGGGGCCCTCGGCTGTTTGACCCACCAGTGTGTGGCCACTTGGAGCCTGTTGGCGGGGTGTCTTAAAACAACAGACATCTGTGCACAGGTTTTCTAAATTAATTGTGCAGCTTCAGAATCTTAATACTTGGACTGTGCCAACTAAATAAGAACCCCAACATCTTTAGGTAAACTAAATAACATATTTCAATAGCTCTGAATTTCTGACAAGCATCTGTGCATCTTATTTTTAAATGAAATCCTTGAGATCTCATTAAAAATCTAAATATGATTTGAACTGCTAATGTTTCTGGTAAAGAAACACACTAATGTTATGGATTCAAAAACAACCAAAATCACAATACTAACAAAGTGAATGGCTTCCTGGTGATACTGCTTCTACCCGTCAGTGCTTAGATATTATCCTACTGAAAAAATGAATACAGAACTCCAACAAACTGTCATCAAATGTCTTTCTATTATAAATGTAGATGAAATGTATATCCCCATAATGACCTAAACAATAAAGTCTATGGCTTTTACTTCTTTACCAGGCTAGTTACATGACGTTGTCTGTTGAAACATTACTCACAGGTCAGCTTCTTCAGTATTCCATTCTGGACTTACATCTCTCCCAGCAGCCCCTTGGCCACTGATTCTTTATCTGTGTTACCTGCTATAACTCAATCAATATTAGAGACCTGTCAACCTTCATCAAACAGTGTGTTATCCCCAGATATGGAGCAGGTCAATTCTAAAACTGTCAATCAATGGTCAGATTGAACAATGGAGTTGGGCCAGCCGGTTCCTTTCAGTCCCTAAATGAAAAATGTACATTGTGAAGTTTACACTCCCCCTTTTTACACATTATCTCATGTGTAAACAAAAACCTGTATGGGAAGAAAACCTTCAGGTCATAATGGATTATAAGACAATACCAAACATTTTTCCCAAAGGTACATCCATCATTTCCCACAGTAAACACTCCAGTAAGTGTTTCTCTCCATCTTTCAGTCCTAAAAGAAACAGAATCTTCATGTTTTAGTTTGAGCTTCACATTCTGCAAACGGCCACCTCCTGTGGGAGTGAAATATCATCAAGCAGATTAGATACGGTTTCCCCTTTTGTGCAATGTTAGGAAACCTCTCATTTCACACATTATTGTCACACAAAAATAATGTGTTAGTCCAAAACATGCTTGATTAGTCATCGTTTTAAATCATGTAGTTGCACTGATCAGGTGCAGACATACACTCACTCACACTCACACTGTCAGGTTGTAAAGTCAGGTTTGGTCAGGTTTGGTCAGGTACACCTCAGAGTCAGTCATTGAGAGTGCCTTCCCAAGTTACCCTGTCGGTCAGGGTCAAAGGTCAGTTGGTCTCAGTGTTTTTGGCCATGTGTCGTGCTCTGCAGAGACTTTGATGTTCCAGCACAGGCCAGCATCCTCCGTCTATAAAAATCTGTATATATGGAGCGCCATCATTTATTAATTCACAATTACAACTATAATGTTCAAGATATCTCTAACTTTTCATTGGAACAGCGGTTTCCCAAATTCCCTGAAAAGTGTTAGACAACAAATGTCACTTCCTTATTGTACTATTACTGCAATTCATTTACACCTAATTAGTATTAAAATGACTAATAGATCTATTTCAGAAACTTGTGTACATCACTATCTTGTGTCAAAACATTACTAGGATCTGTAAAGAACTGCTATGTATTCCATAACTCATTCTATCAATTTATCTTCAATTCTGGTGCACTTAAAGAACAATGTTACCTTCTTTAACAGTGCGTGGAACTCTGGGTGTCTGAACATGAAACCAGTACCTCAAATTGAAATACTATATTTTGTTTAGAACCAGCTTTCCCTTCAACATGACCTATATAAATATCAATACTGTAACAAATTAAAACACTACCAAATTCACACATGAATAAAAAGTCGAGTGCATACTTCCTTCATGCCCCCCCCTTTCCCTATCAGTGTGTTTTAGACTGATTTTCCACTTCACTTTAATAGTTCTCCTCTTTTCCGCTATTTTTTATTTACCAATTGACTAATTTATGGTCCATACATCTTCTTATCTTCACTTATTTATCAAGTCAATTCAAGTTCTTTACAATACATTAGTAGATACCTTGTGAAGTATTCACAATAACTAATCCCCTCTAGGATATGAAATCCATTCATCTTTACGCCGATACTATTTCCTGATCTATATTTTGTTTATGATAACAATGGTATAACAACCACACGTTTTACCCATAGCTAGTTTCTATAACAAGATTATTATGTGTGACATAATAATCAGATGTCTTGTTTGCTAACCAAGAATATTAAACTTTAATCTTTTCAGCATTCCAGACCATCATATAAACAATCAGCCTCCCCTCTCAAACACTAATGTTATTGTTGTACACCACCCTCTGGAAAACTCTTGCACAGTTATGCTGTCAAATCATCGCATAATTTCCTCAGAGTCTGAACCGTCTGAGACCAGCCTGTCTCAAGATCTTGTCACATTGTGAACAGTCAGTGATGCGTTGTCCTCTGCAGCTGTAGTCAATAGGATCAATGAAACTCTTGCACTGGGATGTCCTGAGGGGGAAGGCACCTCTGGATCAATGTGCTACAGTCAGACACACGTTGTCCTCTGCACAGCAGGAATCCCCAAAACTGCTGTTCCTCTTCACACCACTGTTGCCCCGGCAACGAGGTACACGCAAAATGTCAAACCCTCCTCAGATGCGTTCTTTGCACAGTTCTTCTGTTTCTGTAGTGAGCAACTCTTCACCAACACACTGATTCAGAATACAACCCAAAGGTGGCGCACAACTTTCCAGTGCCGCTGTAATCACAAGAAATCAGCAACTGGAGATAAACTCAATTTAAATCTCTCCCCCAAAGGGTTACAAAATAAAACGGCTGAGTGTCTATATGGTCAGGAATGCTGAAACATGTGAATGTTAAAACAAATCAATGGCAGTAGTCTACCCCGATTCTTTACTCCATTAAAAGTAGTAAAACCACATTGTAAAATCTCTTTTTTATCTTTAGAAACCATGAGGAATTACAGTTCTCATAAAACACTAGTCTTCCTTACTTCAGTTCTAAATCAAATGAGCCAAACAGGGAAACCCCCTTTAACCACTTGCTTATTCTATTCTTTTTGAAATTGTTTATCTAAGTTGTGTTACAAGCAGGTTAGATCTGTAATGAATTAAAATCAATATTTAAGGACGTAATATAAGTTAAATATATTGCTAAGCTAATTACTGTTTTATTGTGAAGGCATCTCTGGCGAACAGCGGCCTTTGGCTTTTATTTTGAAAGGCCGTTCCGGAACAGTGAGTTCGATTTCTAGAAACACGGCAAGTTAACAATCGTTCTAATGCATTAACTAAAGTCGTGAAAGAGACAAGGAGGGGGAAGGCATGTGGAAGCAAGCAATGAACTGAAAAATGCCACCAATCCTCTGTTTTAACGTGATGGCGCACATTGAAAACCGAAGCGGACATAAGCACCCCTGTCATATACTGACAAGCGTTCAAAAACCCTTCTGCTTATCACTTAGGCTACTACTTTTTGTTTTATTCATAACCTAAAAATACAATTGTGATGAATAGCTTGCTCTTGTACCATTACATTTACCAACATAAAACAAGGTCTTTACTAATCAACAATGACAACCTACAGACAGCTTATTTATTTAAATATACAAGCCTTTTCTTTAGCTCCCTGTTTGATTCCATTTAAAATCAATCCCTTAATCTGTTCCCATTGCTCCCGGTACCTCCCTGGAATTTCAGAATTGTCTCTACTCTTCTGATGTTCCATATTGACTTGGCTTTTATTTATCTGACTTAATTAATATGTGTTCACTTGTCTATTGTCGTCGTTAACGTGTTTCCCGCCTTTCAGCCACTAGATGGCAGCAGAAGAGCACGAATGAGCTTCACTCTTCTGAGTGCATTGTCAATCGCCCACACAAGTTTTTAGGTAAAAATCACACAGATTTATTCCCCGTACAGTTTGTCCAGCTTGATAATGTGATGTTTATTTCAACAGACAAGCAAGACCACGAATGATGCGAGCCCTTTATCACACGTCAGCCTTTCAAATTAATGTTTACAGACAAGGGAAACGAGAGCCGGTCCCGTCACAATTTCAGTGACGTTTGCGTTCCCTCCCAAGAATTGAACATATAGCAGTCCGCTGGCACTTTAGCTTATTGGCCTTAGTCTGCTATTTAACCCCAGTTTTGAAACGGCGACTCGATCTGAAATATCGAGTTTCCAGGCTTCGTCGTGTAGGAATTTCACCTCACAACCCACGAACTGCACCGTTTCCACGCCACTCAGGAATAAACTACCTGAGATCCACGCCAAACCGCTTTATATCTCGTCACGCAGGACTCTCTGTCTACCTTGCGATCAACGTTTACGTGTTTTATATAACTTTCCTAACATAGTAAAATATGCATTGTATATTCCATTTAAACTTCAAAAACACTGTGAAACGCCTACAGACAATTACCTTATTTGTAGTTGCAGGGCCCTGCTTATTGTCTGAGGTGTCTGAAAGCGTTTGTTCCCGACCCATTCCGGTCGTCTGAATCCTTCCACAGCTCTGTTTATTCAGACACGTCGGGTCACCATTTGTTAGAGATATGAATGGACAACTAGTCCGCTTTTTCAAATCTCCGCGCGTCCCTAAACAAGCTGGTTATATTACAGGAAGGAATCCAGAGCATACAATTAACCGATAACAATAATCTACTTTAATGGTAATAAGACAATGCAATACAATAAAATACAGTACAAAATAAATACAGATCTGTGGGATCCCACATTTACCTGATACTCACGTGAGCCAGCCAGAGGAAAGAGGGGGAGCACATAGCGTGGTTCCTGTCTAAATACCTCGCTTACAAGAGGAGGAGTTATCTGCGCCTCCCTTCCAGACCTCCGTGATTGGCTGCCCAAATATCATCAACACCTCACATCTTAAGTTTCCCAATCACAGTGGCTCAGCTTCATTATCACAGGGATCTGAGATGACTGTATGTTAACTCCTCACCTTCCCCCCTTCTTCCTTTGTCCTCAAAAAACCACATGTTAACAGGCCCAAAACCAGCTCACAGTTTTGTACACAAATCATTTTCCCCTTTTAAGCTTCTTCATAGTTTACTAACATGAATACATACAAATATTTCCTTACAAAAGGCATGGACTTAATAGCCAGATAGTGAAACACAACTTTGCATGATAAGTCTTACTGATGACATTGATCATGTGTTTGAGTGTTACAATACCTTTGGATGAACTCCAGTGTGCATGATCCAATGGGATATTCGAGGTTGAAGACATAGTAGCTGCTGAATAAAGCAGCTACCCAATGCAAACAAAATGGGTGTGGGCCCATTACCACTTGTCCCTCGGTGGATAGCATCCACCCAGAAGGCTTCATTGTGTCACCTGAAATGAACAGATACCCCGTCATGCGTTATTGTGGATAGGTACATTCCTAGAATCAATCAAAAATAATACTTGAGCTAGAGATGTCAATACCAGATCCGAGTAACATTCATGATTGGCCAAGGAACAAAAAGCAGGAAAATATACAGTGCAGAGCATGACACATGACACAGAGCCCTCCAGGTGGACAGCACTTTTCTACTCCACCATCAGTGAGGTATGCTACTTAACAGTCACTGTAAAAGCATCAAAGGTCCCTGTGCAGATAGGAGAATCTGGCTGAACGACAAAGCAACTCCCTAGCCCTCCCCCCTCTGCCTTTATGGATAGAGGGTTTAACCTCATTCCTCTATGGGTAGATGGTTACGAGCCCAGCTGGAACGAGAACATGTCAACTCGTCAGACCCCTGAATCATTGAAACAGGCTAGAGATTTTAACTAACGCGAATCGCTGAAACATATGGCGTCAGAGTATCGTAAGTGTCGTTTCACAGACTGGACTTGAATGGAGTGCAGGAGATGGAAGGCCTTCAGTCAGATTCTCCCCTCGATGCAAAGGAACACTTAAAGGAGACCTATCATGCTATATTTAAATGATATAGTGTATGACCATACCTATATAAGGTATATTTATACATTTTATTTTTCAAAATACCAAATAGATCATTTTTTAGACATGCCTCGTTTCGCTCATTTTCGCTCTATTCCAAGCTCGTCTTTGAAAATTCTGAGCAGCAGCTGACCACGCCCCCCTGCAGAAGAGCAGGCATGAGCCGGCGAGAGTCACGTTACCATGCTTGCTGTGATTACGAGTGTCGAATAAACATGTCATCTCAGAGCAATGCATGTGTTCAAGCATATTATCAATTTGATCCAGAAACTGACCCTGAAGCAGCGGAGGTTTTGGTGGAGGTGCAAAAATCTCGGTTGCAGCAGGACGTTTCTGAATGGATAGCTGACGAGCTGTTGTCCCTATTTATTTTACTCTGTTACGATGCTTGCTCCTTATTCCGTTCATATTTTGGCTAATTAGCAAGAATGCAATGTGTACAGTTTGTAATGCAAAAACAGCGATATATATATATATTTATAAAGGGAGACATTCATATTTTCAGCATATATACAATGGCCTCATTGCGTTTATTAATAGTTTACAGTCCTTTTCTTCCAACATCGTGCAACAACCGTTGGAAAGTTGAATAACTTAGGATGATAAAAAGTATAACTCCAACAACACCTCAGTTGTCAGCAATGTGTGTAGTTTCATGTGTTTTTAAAAGCTCAGTTATTGACTTCTTTGTGCAAATTGCGCCACGATGCCTTCTGAACGGAGAATGTGTGCTGCATGGAGATACCACAGGTACAATTTTTGATAGCTTTACTAAGTTGTCTGTTTAAATACATTTTTCACATGTCATTCAATATATGTTTATCACAATGTGTCAAGACGGATGCAGTAACTTGAGGACTCTGTAACCTGTATGGTGGACCATCCTGGATTGGAGCCTGTGTGCCTAAATATGTTCTCCCTGCAGAATGCGTTGAATATTTACAGAGCTGAACATGGTGGACGACAGTTGAGGCAAATAGAGCAGTGAGTGGTTTGTTTGTTTTGCCTGAAATTGTAAAATAAATACTGGTGTATATGGCTTTATGCAATCTTTCATTCTGTCATTGTACATGTACTATTATATTATATACTACACAGCAATGGCATAACACACCCATGTGTACAACAAAAAGGTCCACACACACACAACCTTATGCTTTTGAAATCAGAATATTCTTTACCCATCCAAACATGAATAATCACGACACATTTTGATATCAACTCAGAACTTTATTGTCAAAATCAACGGTTAAAAATACCCATACAAAAAAAACTAAATGTAGCCTACTTGTATTTTGTATAAATGACACTAAATATTTTTACAGAAGCTTTGTGAGCTGGTGCTGGGGCTTCCTTGGACGCAGGATCAGAGTGGTGATTCCGGCTTGCGTTGTCCTCAGGATACGCAGGGAGTTTCCTGATCCGTGAAATGTCGATGTTGGGTTCAGACAGCAGCCAAATTGAACCGTGTAGCATACCCGGCGATGACCTCCTCCCTGTCAGGTCGCTCATAATGGTGCAGGGTCCACAAAGACTTGGTCGAAGATGAGGTCCATCAAGTTGGCCACGTAGGGCTGTGCAATGGTAAAAAAAGCACAACAAAAAATGTGGTTTAGATTAGTATATGCATGTAAAAATCTGAAACTTCTTTCTAATTTTTTTATTTTATATTTGTAAATAGTTGTATAATAAATATTTTAAACACTTACGGAATGTGGGGTCAGTCTTTACTGGTTTTGCTCTGCATTCTCCCTTCCTGGCCTTTGGGAACTGCAGTTTATACAGAGGGTTTCCAGTGGATGTAGTGGCTTGTGCACGCTCAGCGATTTCATTGTAGTGCAGGGCTGCCAGGTACAGTCTTTCATTTCCGCCATGATAAAAAAAAATGTAAATAATAGCAAAGGATGTACAAATTGTCACTAATTAGTAAGTATGTGAGGTGCTGGCCTGTAAAGAAGAACACATAGTTAGAACAAAATCATCTCAACTTAGTATTCAGGATGAGAAAATACTATTTGGATAAATATAGTCTGAAATCCCAAAAGATGGGGCTAAAACTCTCTATTTAGCAAAGCTCTCTATTTAGCAAAGCTCTTTGCTTAGCCTTTTCCAATCTGAGTTAGTTTTGAACCGTAACGTGCATGCTGTGTTTCTGACTCAATGCAGGTGATGTGTTGGAGAGGGGCTGAGCTCAGTAGACTGACTGTAATGAGTGCTAGCCACTAATTAGCCTGTTGCTAGAGGTAAGGCCTTGTCAACAACAACAGACCAACGGGGCTTTAGCTCAGTTTTACTCGTGGTGTGTGTGTCCCCTTGCATACATACACAGTGTTGTATCCTAACACACCCCCATTTATATTCATGTACGCAAACAAGTAAACACACAAAAGCTTTTACATATAACGCTGCAAAAAACGGCATGTCTCATTAGCGTAGCGTAGCTTAGCTTACAGATCGATGATATCTGATCGTTCTTACAGACTACAATCACAAAAGCTTTTACATATAACGCTGGAAAAAACGGCACTTGCCTACAGAAGATTACGTTTGTTATTATAACTTACTCAATATGATTGTAGAGGATACAAAATACTAATAAATAGGAGAATACATACTTGTGTTATCGCCTAGGGCGTGGCTTTACAGCCTTCACACATATCGCCATTACGGCAGTATGTCTGAACATGTTAGCAAATGCCTGATAATTAAAATAAAAGACAAAGCAAAGACTGGGGAGCGTACAAAATAAAATGCTACAAAAATATATAAACACCTAACCGATTACTATTTGGGTTTGAGGCGACATTGATACGGCGAAGCTACATGCTACATGCTACAAGCTAGAGATAGCTTTATCAGGAAAAACACCGCTAAATAAAAACTTACAGCTTCAAAATTGGATGTGTCCTCACTGGCCTGGTCCCGGATGGTTGGTATTGATCCCGGGTTTAGCATTAGTTTGGAGGCATATCCGTGTTGGACTTGAGACAAGTTCATAAACATGTCCGTCGTAAAATGTTTGGAACACACAAACAGAAATCTGCCGTGGTCTTCTGGCACATGTCCCTTGTAAATGAAGTCTAGCCACAGATTCATTTATTTTTCCACTGATGGCATTGCATGCAGTCCCCTGTCCCGAGTCTTGCAGCCAACAACAGCACAACGTTTAACTATCTTAGACATCCTGGCAAGAGCAGGCAAAAACACAGATGTGGGTTGATTTTGCCTGCCGATAGCGTATATGCGAATGAGAGGTTTGGCAATGCACGTGGCCGTGGCTCATTCCCCTGATAGGTGGAGAGTTGACCAATAAGCCGAGGACTTCTCTGTGACGTAGAAAAGTATTGAAATCTGGATCCGTTTTTTTTCAGATCCGTTGCAGCCCCTTTTTTAGAGATTTGGCGAAGGAGGAAAATAGAGAGGGTTGTGTTTTCTGACACTTGGTGAGTTCCCTGGAACACCGGGGACACATATTCATGTATAAAAGACGTACAAAGGTGCATTTTGCATGATAGGTCCCCTTTAAGCTCTTTAGAGTAACCATTCAGTATCCTATACCTCATCGATGGTGGAGCAGAACAGGGATGTCCTAAGAGAAATTATATAACTAGAATAAAAGCAGCAGTGAAGTCTAGCCATTCAGGTCAGAAAAGCAGGAAATCCTGTATAAACAGGAAAAATCCCATCCCTGAACATTACATTACCTTGAATGATCA
This sequence comes from Pseudochaenichthys georgianus, assembly GCF_902827115.2. Classification (NCBI taxonomy): domain Eukaryota; kingdom Metazoa; phylum Chordata; class Actinopteri; order Perciformes; family Channichthyidae; genus Pseudochaenichthys; species Pseudochaenichthys georgianus. Next base: position 18,165,623 of record NC_047508.1, on the reverse strand, counting down.
AGCAGGGGGTGCTTGGGAGTGCTGCAGTATTCACTACATCAGCAGCAGAGGTCTGTAACAAAGTAACACACAATAGCATAGATTTAACATTATGCAAGGATGAAGATCGTTCATTGGTCAGAGGTAGATCAGAACATAATAAATGGTCTAATAATAATTACTTGCATTTATATAGAGCTTTTCAAGACACCCAAAGCGCTTACAAATGGACGTCCGCAAACCAATGTGTAGCCCCCCGTCTGGGTGATGCTAAGGCAACAGCTAATCCGTGCACTACAGCTCAACACAGATCAGCTCGGCACATTTGGAGCAACTTGGGGGTTAAGTGTCTTGCTCAAGGACACTTCCGACATGCGGACAGTCAGAGCCAGGATTCGAACCACCAACCCTACGGTCGATGAACGACCAGCTCTACCAACTGAGCTTCAGTTGCCCCTAATGTAATCACTCGTTTAGCATTTTAAATAAATTAAAAAAAACTTACATCAACTTCGAGCATCAGTTTCTCGGTAGGCTCCTTAAAGTAGACCATAAAGAGCTGGAAGATGCAGGCAGCCTTCTCCGAACCCTCTGGATCATAGCTGGCCAGAAATTCCCTGATCTTCGGGTTGTCCAGTTTCTGGCAGAAATGCAGGATGGTCTGTCCTCTCTGACCCAGGGCCTCTCGGAGCTACTGAAGTATGTTGACGTCCGTCAGGATGCCAAAGTGGGAGAAAAGCCCTCTTTGAGAAAAGGCCAGTCCTCTTTGACCTCCAACATCGCTGGTGCAGGCATTCTGTTGAGGTACCTCCGCAGGATGATGTAGGTCCTCACCATCAGAAGTTCTGCTCTCTCTGCACCACCCATCCCTTCCTCTGTGTACAGACATACAAATACATGTTTGAGAGTACCCAAGTAACAACAATTACATTCAATGTCCCCACCTCTGGGACATTTTGAGTGTCAAACCTTTAATTTCATGCTCTCATCATTACTCATTCTGAATATTAAGGTGGTCTTTTTGCTTAATGTGGGATGTTTATTTAGGTGTCAATTCACCAAAAATAAAGTAGATTGCATGCCTGAGTAGATGTTCCGCAGATCCCTTTTCAAATCCTCCAACGTTGCCTCGGTCTCCCCCTCTGGTAACTCTGCTGGGCACCACCTCACACACCTAGGGATAGGAATCATAGGTTGACATCCAATATATTTACAGTGGAACATTGTTGTGCGTGGTAACTAGTTACCTACCCACACATAATTCAATCTGCCTGACACTGAAGAGGATGGTTGGCCTCTCTGATGACCTTGAAAAAAGGAGACCAGAGAAAGGAGAAATTACAAAGGCAACCAACAAAAGGAATTTTTCAGTTTGCATGCAGATTATGAACATGCTGTATAGGTGTTCAAGGTCAGGTAGTCGAGCATCCCATTTAGACGAGACCGCAGTCACACAATCATATCGAAATGTTAACTACCTTAGCTGCAACAACACTCGAACAGTCACTAGCAATTTCCTCGAGGATGGTGCACGCACACCAGGATCACGAGGATGTCAAATCTGGAATAGAAGCAGTAAAAAACCACCACAGGGAAGCAAGAGAGGTAAGCTCACATAAATGTACTGTCAAACAGTATTGGATGAAGTGATTAATCTCAGGTGTGCTGCACAGGTAACAAATGTCTGAGCTTCAGTACTTCATGGAGGGAAGCACTGGAGCTGGGGACTGCAGTTATGCACAGTCTATAAACTACGGTCTGTGTTGCATACTAGGCCTACCTCCAACTAGGAAGCAATCCGTGGATTGGATTTAGGATTTAGGATTTAGGCAATACACCTCGTCGCGTCGGTCAACACCAGGCAGGCAATCAGTAGGCCTAGAGGAAGATACAAGATACAATATCTGTTTATTCGCCATGTAGTTTTACAACATACTAGAAATGTGTTGCTGGTAGGTACTGACATAAAGACAACATTGGACAGGGTGCAGGGACAAGACAGGACAAGTGCAAAACAGGACAGTGTACAAAATGCAGGTAAAAGTGGAAGCTAATTTAGGCTAGAATAGTATAGAAGTAAAATAAGATACAAAAAAATGTGTTTTCAGAGAAATGACATTACGCATTGCAATAACCTATAAACATTTCAAACCTATAAACATTGCGAACCTGTAAACATTGTGAAGAGGCAAGGGAGAGAGAGTTTGGTAATCCTTTATCATCCAGAGTAGTGTTGATGAAAGTATTGAGTGATTGAAACTTTGCTCGCTAGGCGAGGCTTAAACTCTAAGTAAGCCACAGGCTACAATGAGGCTAAAAAATAGTTCAACTTTTTATGTCTGAGCATGTTTTGAGAGCAGTGTTAAATCAGACTTTGGTTCAACCTGGTTCAACCAGCTACGAAATGGACCAATCTGCACAATGACTACTTTTACTGTCGCTATTTCAATGATAATACTTAAAGCAAAATGTAATTTTACTTGTATAATACTTCAATTTGATATAAAAGACAGTTTGTTTTTCATCTGGTTTCAATTAAACAAAGTCTTGGCTTTCAGAATATTAAACTTGTTTCGGAGAATTCAGATGATAAATACAACTTTGAAGCTTCGGCATAATTAAAAGCGGAGAACAGACTAATGTAACGTCACAGCAAGCATAACATCAGCCGGTGTTTCTTGTGAGTGTTTCCCCGGTACACAAACGCAAAAATACACATACACACACACACTCGCGAGCTTCCCCCAGACCAGTAAAAACGAAAATGTGTCTTCGGGTCAATGTGACTGATTTCGATAGAGCAAGTCACATTTGGTTTAGGCACGAAACATACAGTAGAAATACATTGCTTTCAAAATCGCTCTGTGTCGAATCAATAGATTATATTTCGTGACTATAACACGAAGTGCAGTGAGTGCTTCATCCTCTGAACACCACAGGATGGCGACTGTAACGCACATATTAACATAGGTACGCTCCTCTGAAATGATTGTCCCCTGCAATTATTATTATCCCTCAATCGAGTTCGCTATTCAGCTAGCTAACGTTAGCTTAAACAAACGTAACATGCAACGTTAGCCTAATCTAAAATGCTCTACTCCGGCGTACCTTTCATGTGGCTCGTCAGCGCAGACTCTCGCATCGTTATTTTTGCAAACTTTGCAGGAGGCTACTCGTGGGCTTGACCCTCGTCTTAGCCATGGCTTGTATTTGTCTTCTGCTAGCCAACGCTCGTTGAATGCCCAGGTCACACGTGACGTAAAACAAACATTTGCAGGTCGCGCGCATAGAAGGAAGGCCGCAGCGGAGCTGTTTTATGTAGAAGCGAAGCAATTCTTTTCTTTTAATCTAAAAAGCAAACTATTCAGTCAGACAGCAATTTATTGTAAAAGTAAAGCATTACATTTTCAAGCACTTTCTCAATTTCAAGCACCATTCCCAAATTTCAAGCACTTTCCCAACCTTGAAAACACCACGTCAAATTTCAAGCATTTTCAAGGATTTCAAGCACCCGTACGAACCCCGAGTAGTACAGTTAAAACCTTAACGATCCGAATAATCGATTAATCGTTTCATTAATCGATAGATTAATCGATTATCAAATTAGTCGTTTGTTGCAGCCCTAGTGATGACACGTGGTGACAACCAATGTGCAATAGGGTCTGTGACAAATTCATTAAGAACATTGTAAGAGCAACTAACGTTACCAACTTTGACACCGATTTAGATTAGGTCTAATTTGATTAGACAATGTCATGAAACCACCACGCACCTAGCACAAGAAACATTCATTAGATAGCTAACATCAGCTAACCTACTAGTAAGTTAGTTAGACCATGGCCTCAGAATACAAACTTAGCAGCAATGCTAAGCTAACTAGCTTATACCAATGGCAATTATGCCAGTCTTACCTGTTAAAGTATTCATTGTTCGCTCTTTCATTCGAATACAGCATAAGCCTTCTGCCAACAAATGGAACAGTCAGCAACAGTTGGCAGGCTAGCACCAGAGCCATCTACCATACACATATACGGCGCTGGCTAGCACTAGCTAGGCTAACGTTAAGGCCACCTGCTTGAAGGTGGACATGGCTGCTATCAAGCTAACGCTGGCTATCTGACACTACTCCACTGGCGTTCGCAATCGAAAGCACATAATATCCACCACTAATCCACATTATGGGCAGTACTTACTTGCTGTTTACCGATGGTAACCGCTTTGGAGAAACTTACAGATGTTCACCTTGACTGTTGCCTCCGTGCAAATTTTCAAAAGGATCGAGGCATCTCTGTTAGGAGGCTTTGGGTTCCTCAAAGCACGATATGATTGGCCGTTCGAGCGATGACGTTCCGTTTCGTCCCTTCAAACGTGACACCTACGGTTAACAGGCAAACCAGTGGACAAATACCCAGAAATGACGTTTTTTCTGGCGTGTATGTCACGTGATCTTCAACTTTCTCAGCAGAATAAAATAAATATAAATATATCAGCAATTAAACAACATATTCCATGTCTTTTCACACAATACGTCTCCTTTCAGTATCAACACTAATTCGGCTGACTTATATATTTGATCCAATTGGTAAATAGGGACACCTAGTGGTTAAATGACGTTATTTAAATGTTTTGTTAAATAATCTTTAATAACCTGACTTTGGAAAGGGCTGGAAAGATAATTTTTTCACCAGGGGCGTCTAAATAGGGCCCAGATAAGGTATCTGGAATATGGGAACCGTAACCCACCCAGACATTTTTTTTCAATCTAATGTCAAACTCTCACAAAATCCTGTCTCGAGCTAAGGATTTGACACCCTTTGGTGAGGGAGGGAGAGAAAATTGAAAAAAATTGAAAAAAGGTGTTTGGCGCTCTGAGACTTTGAGAGTGTGTTGCTTAACTTGTGTGGAACTCGTTTGCAAAATTTGGGGCCGCTGTGACCTTCAACCAAGTCTCAAACTAAGGTTAAAGGTCATGTTTTCATGGCTCTCAGTACTCTAGACGGCACAAAGGAAGGTCCGACAGCTTTGAGCTTGGTGTCGTTGGAATCGCCTCGAAGAGTACATGCAGATTCATCCCTCTGCTGCTCCGAATGTCAAACGTTATGGCTTAAAACGGGACAAAGCCTTCCATTAAGCCGCTTTCACTCTCGCTCTTGTGGTGACAGAGCACGCCAATTGCCCCGCATGCTAGGCAGACAAGAGTATTCTAGTTAGCTTTGGTTTGATGTGAAGATGTGATTTGATGTGTCGTTTGTCCCCCAACTCCTCTCCAAAGTTGAGATATGTAATAAAATACTCAGGGGAGTTTCCTGAATTTTCATGCCGAAAGCCAAGCACTAGGCCCTGGGTAAATTAAGACACTGATTTGGGGCACTTTTTGCACTTTCCCTGGTGCTAGAAACTCAAGTCAGGAATCCCTGGAATCGTTGTAAAAATACATTTCTAGCTAAACGTAATTGAGAATGCAGTTTAGTTCTGTGGGAACGTCATTTTTAGGAGACAGGGTTGCCAGGACACACGCCGGTTAGAATAGTCTATTCTGCACAACCTGATCTCACCAGAATGCGTGACTCCACCACCTGATCTCACCAGAATGCGTGACTCCACCACGACTCCTTAACACCACAATGCGTGGTGGAGTCACGAACTTTGATACATTTGCATGTCGGCACCACGCAAACAACCCCAATGTAAAGTGAATGAGGCTCCTTTGTCGTGGTGCACACACGCATTTATACAACGTCCTGCAGTGAGCTTTTATTCTATAAAACGTTTTTAAAATCTACTATAAGCTTGTAGTAACTCACGGGAGGCTTCTTTTATTTTATTTGTATTCATAATAATTCTTATTTTTCGTCAGAATGTAAAAATTACATTAGTTACGAATTTGTGTTCTCAAAAAACAGTGCATTGTGTGTAATGCAACTGTGATTTTTATTAAATTAGTTAGTTTTTAAGTGAGGCCAGAGCTTCAGCTGTGTCAAATAGATTGTTCCCTTCAGTTAACGTTATTTAAAAGATAATGATCATGTCCTCTGTATTGTATTACGAGCGTCCATTCCCATTGGATAACGGAGAATTTTACACCCGGAAGTAAGTAGCCTATTCTCCTTACTGTCGATTGATTTTACAGTGATATCTGCACTACTCATCGACTAAAAAACACCAAATTGTCAAATTACACAACATTGATTGGTTTGAATTGTGTACAATGCTTTTGTATTTTCCCCCTTCGATTCGGAGAAACAAATATTTTTTCGGAGTTTTTGGACGGCAGAAGACACTACACTACCCAGAATCCTCAGCTATCGTTTGGGACTACACCATGAACCCCGTGATCAGCCCTCAAGCTCTTTGATTGTTTGACCTCCAACTGCATTCCATATGAAAAAAAACGTTTCGTAAAAGAGAAAATCATACTTTATTCAGCAGTGCTTGCTTTACTCTTTGATAGTCATCACATGAATGCATTGTAATAAATGGTTGGGCTGCATTAAATATTACACATCTGTCTTAGTTCTTTATTTATCTACAGAGATCGGGCATCAGAATAGACCGGAAACTATTCTTTTACCGTTCTGTTTTAATTTCACAATAAAGTTAGTAGTAATATTTTGTTTTGATATTATTGTTTTTTATTAACTACTAGACGACTGGGTCATGTTAAGACCATCTTTTTTTGGTTGCTATGGGTTTTTTCCATCGCTTTTGTGTTACAAATATCAAAACAATAACAAAATAATATTCGTCGTAAACTAAACCGGAAACAGCAGTATATTTTATTTTGTTAACACTGTAAACTTGACATCCTTTTAACCTATGCTTTTAACCCAAACCACCTACTGGTTAAAGCACGTTATTACACGTTTAGAGTAATTGCAATGCAGGAAGATTGTGTTGCTTTTTAATGACTGTTTAAAATGCCTTTTTCTTAATGTCTTTCATTTTTGTAACGCACTTTTGAATGTGTTATATTTTATGAAAACATTCAAATATTAAGAGTACATACAAAATAGTGGGAAAGTAGAAGGTCAATTATATAAATATAGAATAGAAAATATCAAGAAGATACTCAAATGATATCTAGAGTAAAACAGTTTAGTGCCTGATAGGAGGATGTGCTAACTAATAAGGCTTTATTTAAATAAATGTGCAGAATACGACAGTGTAATGGTGGAAGTATACACACACATTGATAGATGTCTTGTAATGCACTGTTGATGAACCTGTGACCCAAGTTTGTCATTCATTGCATAACTACGCTATTGTGTATATGATATGTCAATAAACCTTAGAAAATCTTGAAATCTTGAAAGGGATGTGCAAAATAGCAATTATATACAGTCTTTAATGAACTATTAGAGAATAACGAGTAATGAATATGCTTTAAACGGATCTGCAGATAAATATTTAGTCTTCTCAATTTAATTTAATTTCATTTCAAACCTTTATTTAACCAGATTGGTCCCATTGAGATCATAGATCTCTTTTTCAAGGGAGACCTGCAGCATATAGGTTCCACATGAAACATAAAACAATAAAGGACATTATACATTATATTTACAGGATACATAGTTATAGACATTTACAAGTGCCCATTGTATCAGCAAGCATTTCATTTAGCCAAGCACCAACTATCAAATATCTCGCCTGATTGTTGGCACTTGACAATCACCTTCACTGAATTTCATTCAGGTGTAAGTAAAGTCTGATTTAAGGGTTGTTTATATTTCACATCATTAATCCAAATCTGTAAAGTAACTACAATAAATGTAGTGGAGTAAAAATACCAGGTTAACCTTAAAGAAATCCCTCAGAATTATAAAAGACCACCATCACCCCAGCCACAAACGGTTCTGTCTGCTGTAAACGTCTCGCATCCAATCACAGAGGTTGAGGACTGATCACGGGGTTTGTCAAGCTAAGCACATGGTGTAGTCCCAAACGATAGCTGAGGATTCTGGGTAGTGTAGTGTCTTCGGCCATCCTAAAACTCCGAAAAAATATTTGTTTCTCCGAATCGAAGGGGGAAAATACAAAAGCATTGCACACAATTCAAACCAATCAATGTTGTGTAATTAACAAGGACAATTTGGTGTTTTTTAGTCGATGAGTAGTGCAGATATCACTGTAAAATCAATATTTTACAACTTCTCTGCCCTCATCTAACCTGTGCAAAACAAAGGATCTCAGAAATGGGAGCCACCGACACAAATTCAGAGCAGGCTTTTTCTGGTGATATGGGGCTGAGGCACGTTATCAGCCGAAGGTCTTCCTGTAAAAGCACACACAAAGCGACGACGACAAGCTGCAGAACGCCCATGAGGGTCCTGTCCTCCGCAACTCTCAGCACTGATCCCTCGCTCTGCCTGCCGACAGCATTGATTCCTCGGCTCCGAGGAGCCGAACGCCCCCACACCATCTTGGTGAGATTTGAAACAGGCAATAAGAAAAAAGTTGAATCTTCTTTGAGTGAAAACTGAATCCTCCACGGGCCTCCCTGTTTAGCTATACCCACACTTGCTCCATACCACGCACAAAGTGCACAGAATCAGATTAGAAATGTCAAGTGCCTTTAATTTTTCGTTTCTCCAGAACTATCAGCCTCTCAATATGCCTCACCAATCTACTCCCTTTCTTCCCAATATCCCTGTGATCCACCCCATATCTGATGCTTAACTTGACAGCATGTCTTTCATCATAAAGTGGATGGAAATGTGCTTGGAAATCACTCTACTCTTCAGGATACATTTGTTTCCTTAGACTATTTTTCTATACCTGGGCTTGCTTGGCAACGTTTGCCCCTTCCGTTTTCTTTTACAGAAGTGATCCGTCAGTCAGATTTTCTGTCAGTCAGCGTGTCACAAGGCAAAGCAGTTCACAAGAAAGTTATCGAAGGCAGAATGTTGCCTGTGGAGGAAAGCAAGTGTTTCCATACGTTTCATTTGAGGGAGCGAAAAAAAAAGCAGGCCCTTTGTTCAGCCCTCCCTCTCTATAAGTGCAATAAGCAGGTGAAAATAAATCTCATTTCACCCACTAGTATGCCAGCAGAGACAGCTACATTTAATTCAGCAAACAACCAGCACAGGGCACACTTTCTCTTTTTCTCACTGGCCACATCTAAGAATGTCATCTTATGGCACATTTCCACTGCAGCGGGGTAGCCCCGTTTAAGCGTCCCTAAGCGTCCTCGCCCAGGCGCATTTCCATTACCCCCTAAACGCAACACACTCTCACTCCCTAAGCGTCCAATAGCGACGTTTGGTCAGTGTCCGTGGCGTCCAATTGTGACGCTCCTAGGCTCCTTCAGCGTCATAAAGGGACGCAAATAGCTTTCAACTGATTGCAATGTATTCCCATCTGCGTCGGGATTTGACGCTCATGGAAGCACGGCATTCGTTTATGTCGGCTGCCCTAAAAGGTAATGTGAGCGTCCATTCCCAGGAGTAAAGGATGGCAGAAGACACTACACTACCCAGAATCCCCAGCTATCATTTGGACTACACCATGTGCTCTGTTTGACAAACCCCGTGATAGTCCTCAAGCTCTGTGATTGGAGAGTGTTGCCGATTCTCGAACAGCACTTGAAATGGGATGGAACCACGGCAGACTGTCCAAAACTGGATTTGAACGGGTCCACCGCGTCCCCCCCTCCCCCACCCCGTCCCCAGAACTACACATGCTGGCTATTCTGTTTCGCAACATGTTCTCTATGGCACGTCTCTACTGGGAGTTGTAGTTTTAAAAGACGTTTTCGTATTTCCCATAATAAGAAGTTGCCAGTATTAAACTGTGTACATCCCTGGAGGTTTAGGGGACAGGAAACACACACATTTAAAACATATAATTTATAAATGGGTGAAAATTGCTTGTGCCCATTATGGGCAGTATTAATATATATACCCACATGCCAGCTAAGGTCAGAAGAGCTTTATTTAACAGCTGGTCTTATGTGTGTGACCCCTGTGATAACATTACATTACATTAATTGATAAGCCTGAAACATGCACTTGTCAAGGTTCAGAGGCACATTTTGCAAATATGGCAGTAGCCATCGATCAGCTTAAGATAAGATACTTTATTGATCCCAAGTTGGAACATTTGCGTTACATCAGCATGTGTAACAGTTAAATATGCAGTTGTGTTTATTTGAAAATCATTTAGTATAATCACACAAATTCTGTGTTTTATATTCAACAATTCTGTGTTCTTTATTTATTGATTGTTCAATACCTGACAAGGCCGGAGATGAAATATCTACATACATCTTATAAGAGTATAATACATTATGTATAATATCAGTTAAAATAAGTGCTTCAACATAGTTAACATTGCTGGAGGTATGCACAAATATTGATAGATGTCTTGTAATGCACTATTTAGGAACCTGCAACCCAAGTTTTTCATTCAGTGCAGAACTACACCACAGTTGTGTAGGCCTATATGATATGTCAATAAACCTTAGAAAATCATGAAATCTTGAAAGGGATGTGCAAAATAGTCATTACATACAGTCTTTAATTAACTATTAGTAGAGAATAACGAGTAATGAATATACTTTATAGGGATCGTATTAATATCTAATAATAAAAATAATTAAATTCAATAACATGCTTTAACCACCAGGTGTCCCTTTATATCAGCTGTGCACCTTTATGGTGTAAATACAGCCTATCTACCAATTGGATCAAATATAAAAGTCAGCCGAATTAGTGTTGATACTGCAAGGAGACGCATTGTGTGAAAAGAAATGTAAGATGTTGTTTAATGGCTGATATATTTATGATCCACGTCACGTTTTCAGTTCCTCATGTTTGTCTTCTCATCAGGGCTCTATAAATACAGAACTACGGCAGATATGTAATATGTAATGCAGCCGAACCGTGTATTACAATGCCGTTATGTGATGACTTTCAAAGAGAAAAGCAAGCACACTCGGAATAAAGTATTATTAATTTTTTTTTTAAATGTTTTCGGTCTGTTTCCGGTATTTGTTAATGACGATGTGCTGTGAGATGTGAGACTGGAATTGCACAGGGGGAAAATAACGTACTGTAGGCTATCTTTAGATGCGGATTTTGTTAAACTAATATGTTTAGGCTGTGGACCAACACTATACATTGACGGGGAAGGGGGTAGCAATAAAGATAACACCATTAAACAGTTACACAACATAACAGAAATAATATCGATAGCAGCGTCCCTAGCAACCACCTTGGTAACAATGAAAACGTCGCGATTTCCTGAAGTAATCTTCGTAATAACTAGCAAACTAAAGATCATGTACATCCACTGCACACATAATCTGAAATAACAACTCATATTTCTCGCATCAAATGACATCAAAACGCATTTTAATGGCCAAACTAACTTTGAAATAGGCATTTTCTACCGAGAATAAAACTAATTTCGGCCATGTTTTCTTTTTCTGCAGGGAGAAATTTGAAGATCATGTGACATAGACGCCAGCCATCGGAATGAATGGTGAAAAAAAACGGGGTTTGTCAAACAGAGCACATGGTGTAGTCCAAACGATAGCTGGGGATTCTGGGTAGTGTAGTGTCTTCTGCCATCCTTTACTCAGAACAAATATTTGTTTCTCCGAATCGAAGGGGAAAAATACAAAAGCATTGCACACAATTTAAACCAATCAATGTTGTGTAATTAACAAGGATAATCTGGTGTTTTTTTAGTCGATGAGTAGTGCAGATATCACTGTAAAATCAATCGACAGTAAGAGGAATACTTACTTCCGGGTGTACAATTCTCCGTTATCCAATGGGAATGGACGCTCACATTGCCTTTAAGGGCAGCCGGCATAAACGAATGCCGTGCTTCCATGAGCGTCAAATCCCGACGCAGATAACATTGCAATCAGTTGAAAGCTATTTGCGTCCCTTTATGACGCTGAAGGAGCCTAGGAGCGTCACAATTGGACGCCACGGACACTGACCAAATGTCGCTATTGGACGCTTAGGGAGTGAGAGTGTGTTGCTAAACGCACCAGGAGCGTCTGCACTGCGTTACGGCCGCGCCGTGGCGTTCGCAAAGATCGCGGCCACTCTAGTCAATGGGTGCTATTCCACCAGAAGCTCCTCGCCGCAAGGAATTTCTAAAATATAGGATGAATCCCCAGCGCGGCGCAGCGATCATCATAATTATTGTATATATATATAATTGACAGTGCCTGTAAACCGGAGGAGAACGCTGGCATGTATTCTCCTACTTGAAAGACGGTGGTGGGGGGGAGGAGAAGGAGCCGGTTTTGGGTGCACCCCCTCAACCAGCAAAGCAGACAACAAGGTGATTTTCATCACTTCCTTCCTGCGCGGCTCCTTCTCCTCCCCCCCACCACCGTCTTTCAAGTAGGAGAATACATGCCAGCGTTCTCCTCTGGTTTACAGGCAGTGTAAATTATATATATATACAATAATTATGATGATGAATGCATATTTTTTTACCACTAAAATGCAGCAACACATCTTTGATTCATGTCGTTTATAACTGGAATATTACAATTATTATTAACTGTGTCTGTAGTCTACAACACAACAAAATAGGAAATAACAACAATAAACACGATTTAAACAGATACAAACATAAACCATTTAACTACGTAGCCTACTACTTGTAGAAGTACAAATGTCCAGGAAATATTCCAAAATCAACAACAACTGCGAGGCTGCACACACGACGCTCCGCTTCCGCAACGTTTTGAAACGCGCCTGGTGTGTTAGGTCGCAGGAGGAGCTCGCAGCGTGGCGCAGCGCGGCGCAGCGCGGCGCAGCGCGGCGCAGCGCGGCGCAGACGCTCCTGGTGCGTTTAGGGGGTTACAGTTTAGGACCTGGGGTAGCAACGCAGTGTAGGCGGGACGATCGGCTTTTTTTTTTTCACATATCGAGTTGTTCCATCAAGCTCCCGCTGGATTGTATCATCCCCAATGAGATGTAGGAACGTCGTCACCTCCTCGGTCGACCATGGTGTGCTTTTCTTTGACGTTGCCATTTTTGTAGCTGCTCCGTTTACAAAAATGCTGTGTATAAAAATGCTGCAAGCTTGCTTCTAGATATATATGCGACGCTAGGGATGATCTCGCGCGCGATCTTGTGACGATTCTCTCTGACCAATCAGCAGTCGAGAGTGTTGACGTCACTAGTTCAGCCCTGGCCCTGGCCTGATAGAACCACGATTTTATGGGGCCGGAAAAAGAGGGAAAAAGTACCCGCTAGCCAGTGCTACGCTATGGAAAGGCCACCAAAAACTGGCCTGGCCGCTTGAGGACGATTAAGGATGCTTAAACGGGGCTACCCGCTGCAGTGGAAATGCGCCATAAGAGTTATTGTAGCTTGGACCGTATTAACATCGTGGACACACTTATTTAAATCAAATACAGAGTTTGCTAATTGGGGATATACTGCTTATTACCTCAATTGCTAAGAGTTACAATACAAGTTTCATTGAAACAAGTGATTGATGCTGTAAACTGAACAAAATGAAAACACACAAAACTGGTTATTTTTAAGTAACATAACCACTTAGCTAGGGGTAAAATATCATTGTTTCCAATATACATAAAGTAAAACAGTATATTTTAATATTTTAATGTTGTGTGATTTTTCTTTATATTGCTTTTGCACTCAAATCACTAAGAAGGTCCAATTCTATCAATATCTTATAACAATATAAAAAAATGTATGCCATATTTCTTATTAATGGAAGGTCATGATTGAATTCAATGAAGCTGACCCCAATCAGACTTAGCATGTAAGTCTGTTTGAGTGCTTGTTATCCTTAAACCCACAGAACTCTGACCGGCTCGCCTCAGTGTTCAGTAAGCTCTTTAGGGAGAAGAGGATCATCTGGCATAAAATGTGTTTTGCTCGTATACAATCCCATCGCTGCCTGGCTGTTTGCTTTGATAACTCCAAATCCAAGAATCACCGTCTTTATAAACCCAAGCTTTCAGCTAACATTTACCCAGCCGTGGTGTTCACACCCTGCTTGCCAATTTTGCAAGGCTTCATTTATTAAATTTAGGCTGGACGGTTGCGAGCCTAGGTGGTTTGCTTCCGGCAGAGTGAGCGAATCCGCTGAGTGACACACGGCATGATGAGAGGAAGGAAGAATGTGGGACATGAAGGACGAGAGAGGCAAAGAGAGGGATGGAGGAGAGGAAGAGCAGGAGGGGGAACGAGACAGTTTACACACACCATCTGTGCATCAAAGGTGTGGCTCTGCTGGATTGCCTTCACGATGCACGTCTGTGTGATTGTTTTTGAAGGAGAGATCTCTTGAATATAGATAGTCTCATTTTCACTCCCCTGTCTACAGAGATCACCCATTTTTCTTTATTTCATCTGCACATGAGTGAGCAAGTCGGCTCGACTGTGTTGTTGTACCCTGTGTGCACACAAAAAACATTTCTGCTTCTGAGCTAGGGCTTGTAATTATCTGCTATATGGATGTGGGTAGCTGAACGTCATGTAATGAAATTAAAACTTTTGCCTTGCTTTAAAGTTTTCTCCTGGCACCCATCAACACATTTACTTCTTACATGCCAGAGGAGCCAATTACATGACTAAGAATTTTGCCTCCAAGAACACTTTCTTCACAACATATTCCCTTGTGAGGCTTCACAGTAACACATGAAAAAGGTAGATGAACTAAATGTTGCTTGTAAACCTCACACAATGAGCACAATCACTCCAGGGGATTACAAAAACAGAATGATTGCACCTTCTTCTCTCCATCAGTTTCATCACACGGGGGAGTTTACGTTTTACAATGTGACAGAGAGCGTCTATCACAGCATCTCCGCCCCACGCCCACTAGTTTCTAAGTTATAGACTTCAAATCAAATCTACTGAAAGCCTTTGAGACTTCTAGAGGGAAGTCGGTTTTATTGAGAGCGTTTGATTGGTCCCCGTCTCGCTTGAATGGCCCCTCTGAAAATAACAGACATAAATTCCTGCGTGGCTGCGCTCCAACCAGACACCTCCACATGTCTGGGTGGTGAGCAGACTGCTATTAGGAAAGAAACACCCAAGTGGCTTGTCTCCCACCTGCGTCTAACAGCGCATTTCTTATTTATTAATCCTGACTCAATCCTGACTCAATCAATCAATCAATGTTTATTTATATAGCCCAATATCACAAATGTTACATTTGTCTCAGTGGTCTTCACAGTGTGTACAGAATATCAGTATGACAATACGACACCCTCTGTCCTTAGACCCTCACATCGTACAAGGAAAAACTTCCGGAGAAAACCCACAGTTTAAAGGGAAAAAATGGGAGAAACCTCAGGGAGAGCAACAGAGGAGGGATCCCTCTCCCAGGACGGACAGACGTGCAATAGATGCCGTGTGTAAATTGAAAAGATAATACATTTGCAACATAGGTAGTCCAAATGTTTGGAAATGCATGTGTGTATAATAGGAAGATGAATCCACGAGGATATCCATCCAGGACCGATGATCCAGGACCACAGCCATGACTCAAGATTCAGGGCTCGCGATGCAGGACACAGGACCGCAGGATCATCCATGACTCCGGATCCCGGCGTATATAGACACCAAAAAGAAAGACATTTGGGGAAGCTGGGTTAATCGGAACATGAGAGTACACAGGTATAGACAGAGAGAAGGAAGAAGTAAGATGTCCCCCGACAAACTAAGCCTATATCAGCAAAACTAGGGGCTGAATCTAATCAGCCCTAACTATAAGCTTTATCAAAAAGGAAGGTCTTATGTGGAGCTTGATAAGAAAAGGCTCTGGCTCCCATTGTACTTTTAGAGACTCTAGGAACAACCAACAACCCTGCATTCTTGGAACGCAATGCCCTAGTAGGACAGTAGGGTATAATGAGTTATTTAAGGTAAGATGGCGCCTGCCCATTAAGGGCTTTGTAGGCGAGAAGAAGAATTTTAAATTCTATCCTGTGTTCTATAGGGAGCCAGTGTAAGGCAGCCAGAACAGGAGTAATGTGGTCCCTTTTCCTAACTCTGGTTAGTACACGAGCTGCAGCATTTTGAATCAGCTGAAGCGACTTGACTGACTTCTTGGTACTCCCTGATAATAAGGAGTTACAATAATCCAGCCTTGAAGTAACAAATGCATGGACTAGTTTCTCTGCATCGTTTTGAGGCAAGATATGCCTGATTGTTGCAATGTTACGTAGATGGAAGTAGGCGGTCCTTGAAATTGATTTTATGTGGGCGTTAAAGGATCAATCCTGATCAAATATAACACCAATATTTCTTACAGTCTCACTGGAGGCCAAATTAATGCCATCCATAGTTAGTATATATTTAGATAATTTGTTTCAAAGACCTCTGCAACAGTTTTTCCCGCTACACTTTTGCTGTGAATCTAGCCCATCAGCAGTGATCTCTGGTGTACATTGGTGCCATTAGTAAATAGCATCACACACTGTCACATTGAGGCTGGACGGCAGCGAGGTACTCTGCTTTCTCTCTCGCGTTCGCATTCTAACACTATTCATCCCACCAACTGTTTCACACTCACAGCCATCACATTTGTGGGAGTAATGGGCCTGGCAAATTACAGCAGATCGGACCTCAGCGGGCTCCGCCTGGCAGCCACCAGGGAGCAGCGAGCAGACATGCTGATTCTACAGAACATGGTCTCCTGGTCGGACAGAAAGAGGTGCCCTGGGAGGGAGGGAGGGAGGGAGCCAAGGAGGGATCATGTTAACATCCGCTGGCAGTGATTTATATTGTTGTGTGTGTGTGTGTGTGTGTGTGTGTGTGTGTGTGTGTGTGTGTGTGTGTGTGTGTGTGTGTGTGTGTGTGTGTGTGTGTGTGTGTGTGTGTGTGTGTGTGTGTGTGTGTGTGTGTGTGTGTGTGTGTGTGTGTGTGTGTGTGTGTGTGTGTGTGTGTGTGTGTGTGTGTGTGTGTGTGTGTGTGTGTGTGTGTGTGGGAAACGCAGCAGTAATCACGAAGGATGGCGTGAGGGAGTTACCACAGTTTGGCCTCCAGCAACATTCTGTCATCAGACAACTACACCTGTGTGTTTGTGCTCCTTCACAAATCCTCCCAAAATACAGCCAACACAGTAAGTACACAGCAAGGTGGAGTAAAGGCAAATCGAGAAATTAAACACCTGATAGCTGGCAGACTTCACGTTATATTTATTGTTGTTTCAGCATTGAAACAGCTTGACATCCTGAGCAGGACTCCCACTGTATGATGTGTGTACAGCAACATGAAGCCCAAACAGGGCAAAAGTGGCAGTGAAGTTAATTATTCACAATATACACGTCAGAGGTGTTCATTGTTACCTTTGCTTTTCAACTTTCCATTAACTCTCCAAATGATTCAGCTATGTGTGTGTGTGTGTGTGTGTGTGTGTGTGTGTGTGTGTGTGTGTGTGTGTGTGTGTGTGTGTGTGTGTGGGCATGTGGGCGTGTGGGTGTGTGGGTGTGTGGGTGTGTGGGCATGTGGGTGTGTGATAGAAAACTTTTGATAATCTTCAAATTGGGAGTCTAGTCACATGTCTCTGTGTTTTTCTGCAAAAGTTTGTCAAGCCCAAGTGAACACAAGAGGCTCTGGGCAACAACTTGTCGAAGTACAATTTCCTGGCCGATTTCATTGATTATTTTTCAAGCGTTGGTTGTGCTTGCCATGGCAATGGCTCACAGTTTGCCTAGAGACAAACATGCAGCACACAGACAGACAGAGGCAGACATGCAGCTGAAGCAAACACCCCCTCACACGCAGATGGTCTGAGAGATGCCTCGACAATTAAACCAATCCATTTAAACTCTCTCACTGTAACAAGCTGAAGGAAGCCTGCTGCTGATCTTGCTGTTCTCTGAGGCATGCTGATTCCTCTGCGCTCTGTCGGGCCCCCCGGGGCCTTTCTGTGTGACCGAGCCCTCTCTTGATTACACCTGAGAGCAGCAAGCAGCTGCTCCTCTTTCACATCTGTTTCTCCATCAATCAAGCCTGTGGAGGAGCATATGGAAATCAAACTGGCAAATATGGAAGACACTCATCCTTAATCTTTATTTTACTGTGTTTTAGAAGATTTTGAAGCTTTGCTTTGATCTTCAATCTGACTGTTTTTTCCTCAGCTAACAGACCTTGCTCACCTTGTCCTGTGAGTGTTCATGATCACAGATGTTGTAATAAAGCCATTTTTGAAAACAAAGCATGGCCTTATGGGTAGGATGTCCAAATGTCTCCACTTACTCACAACAGTTGTGATTCATTCATGGCTCAGCTCTAAATATGATGTTTTTCTCAAATTTGGTTGATTTTCATCATGTATTTTTAATAGAAATGCTTCATCTCAGGGTTGTAAAAATGTGGGCCGGGAGACAATGTTGGCAAAGAACACAGAGCATTAAACAAAGGAAAGCTTGCTATAGGAAGTCAACATTGTGCTATTATATCTCCTTATGTAAATAAAACAAAAGAACAGATTATATCATAACAGGTAAACAATTGGTTTATGATCATAGAAGCTCCACCTGTTCCCTGCAGCTGCATCTTCAGATATTGGCCAACATCAAATTAAGAAAAACGATGGATGAGCGTTAATGCTTTATAAAGCAGCTGAGCAAATATTTCATAACAGAAACCATGTTTCTTTGTTGGATTTATTGGCACTACTGACGAAAGTAAATATTTATTAGGGCTCGAAAAGTTGAAAATCTCGCAGCTGAAAATATTTCTGAAAGACAAAATCTTGAGATTGAGTCGCAAGATAGAAAGCTTCACACCAGTGCAGCTTTGCATTACCAACACCAAAAACTATTTTTGCAACATTTTGAGAACAAACAGGCTCATCAATATTGCAGCTTGATGCTGCCTCACATGTTGCATTTCCTCTATGCAACAGTGCAGACTGTAATTTTCAGCCGTGCATGTCAAAAGTAATTTAACACCAAGGAAGCATTTCCTTTCAGTTGCAGTGCTGTGTCATCTAATATTACATGTTATTGTTTAGATGCAGCCTGAAGAAAGGATTTAAAAAGCTTATAAAATTATTTTGACGAACTCCTCTTTATTATGTTGTAAATATCTATTATTAAAGGTTTAATAAAAGAAAGCCTTGTGGCTATAAAATGCAAATACATAACTATAAAACTAAAAATATTTCCAGCTAAGGAAGCCCTGAGAGGGAAGTAAGATAATCCTGGGGATCCAATGTCCAAGTCTGATCTGGATTAGTAAGAACAAGTTTTATCTGGCAAGACTGTGTTGCACAGATTAAATAAAACCTTCTTTCTACCTGGTCAGAAGTCCTGAACACAAGACACAAAACAATAAGGATCAAAACTACAAATTGGATTATAGGGTTTTTTTCTTTCATTTGCCTCTCAGGGTTTACCTAACCTGAAGCTATCTAAGACACATAATCATTTACTGTATATATACACCAGGTTATGATAATTATGCTTGAGAAATCCTAAAATCTAATTTGTCCACTATGGTCATTTTTTTTCAGACAATATTCCGAAACCTACATGATACATATGCACTACAGTTACTGTATATGTCTGTCAGTAAGTATATATGTAAGGTAAGTGGGAGCAGCACACTTTGTTGGCGCTTATTGTAAAGTTTTGCCAAGTGTGAGAGGAGAATAGTGGCTTCATGGCCCCAGTGTACAACAATAAGAGGGAGAAGTGCTCAGTGGCCCCTCTGCAGAGGAAGTCAGGGTCCACCTTCATTCAATACATAATCACAGTAATAAGATGAACATTTGTCTCTCAGTCTGGAAGTCTTTCTAACTGAACAAATCAGATTACATGATGCTAATAAACCATTTTCCAGATCCCACTTTGAAGGTATTCACATTCATGACACACTGGAACTGTGGCAGCTGCACATATTTGTATTCAAATATAAACTGCAGATCTCATTGTGTAGAATCATGTATTATAAAATGTAAAGTTGAATCAATCTGAACAGTGTCAGTTAGTCAATAACATATACAATCTCTATATATACTCTAATCCTATTTTTTGTTTGGCAATCATAAACTGTAATATTGGATCAATAGTGAAGTTCACTCTGCAGCAGGCCGCTGCTAAACTTACTCAGCGCTCAGGAGTTTCAGCAGATATTGATTCAATATTGCAGTTTATGTGCTTAGCGTTGGATGAGATGCATGTTGAACAAAGATAAGAGAACTTACACACAGAAATGTAAGATTCATAAGACACCACAGGCTTTGAGAAACTAGAAGAGAGGACAGCTGTTCCTAAATTGACTGTCTTTGTCTTGTCATTTTTTAATTGTTTTTCTTTTTGTTAATTGCACAATGACCCATTTCCTTATAAAAAAAAATAGACAATATAGTCATCATGACACCCATAGTCATCATTCCATGTTAACAACAGGGACATTTATTCTTTAGAGCTGCACTGATATTCAATATTTTCGGAACATGTTACATTTGTAAATGATGGTCCCATTTAGAGTACATAGAAGATGAAGGGGCTTCATCTCAGTGTAAAATATGAAAGATAAATTAAGCCTTTAGATTGCCTAAAATGTATTGTTACGACCCTGGTCGTTATGTGTATTGTGTGTAGAGATTTCCTTTGAGTCTTTTAGTCCTTCAGAATTATTAGGTAGGTTTAGTAGTATGCATGTATGGCCATTAAGGAGGATTTCATCCTCCCAATATTATATTGTCTAGTGGGCAGCCGTTGGCTGACACTTTTAGGCACCGGCCACAGTTACTATTGTAACTAAGGTTCTAAGCCGTAAGTACTGGCCATAATTACTACTGTAACTACGGTTCCAAGCAGTGTAAGTACTGGCCATAGTTAATACCGTAACTACGGGGTTAAGCCGTAAGTACTGGCCATAGTTACTACTGTAACTACGGTTCCAAGCCGTGCACGTACTGGCCATAGGCAATACCGTAACTACGGCTCTATGCTGTGTAAGTACTGGCCATAGTTACTACTGTAACTACGGTTCTAAACCATGTAAGTACTGGCCATAGTTACTACTGTAACTACGGTTCCAGGCCGTGCAAGTACTGGCCAGAGTTACTACTGTAACTACGGCTCTATGCTGTGTAAGTACTGGCTATAGTTACTACTGTAACTACGGTTCCAAGCCGTGCAAGTACTGGCCAGAGTTACGACTGTAACTACGGTTCTAAGCCGTGTAAGTACTGGCCATAGTTACTACTGTAACTACGGTTAGATGCCGTGTGAGCCCTGGCCATGGTTACTGCTGTAACTACGGCTCTGTGCTATTCTATTCTTTAGAAGCTAGTTATCTGGTCTTAAACATGTGTGTTATTTGACTTGATCTCGCTTGATCGTTAGCAGCAGCCGCTCGGCTAACGTCTTGCGTATACTGTTAAGCTTCTTTATTTTATCCAGCTAGGTGAAGGCAGTGCTCTCACTCCCGCTCCCTCTACCGGTAATGCGGATGTAGCTACATCCCTTTTTCTGTTCGGCGAGTAGTAGCACCGCTCTACTCTTCCCGTTCAGCAGGTAGCTGGTGAAGGCTGTGTTCCCACACCCGCTCCCGGTTACACTGCATCTGGCATTCGACTCTAACTTAACCAGTGATGGCAGTTCTCGCCCCCACTCCTGGTAGACGCCAAACGGCCTCGTTTTTTCCGTTAAGCAGGTAGCCGGTGAAGGCTGTGTTCCCGCACCCGCTCCCGGTTACACTGCATCTGGCATTCGTCTCTAACTCAACCAGTGAAGGCAGTTCTCGCCCCCGCTCCTGGTAGACGCCAAACTGCCTTGTTTTTCTGTTAAGCAGGTAGCCGGTGAAGGCTGTGTTCCCGCACCCGCTCCCGGTTACACTGCATCTGGCATTCGTCTTTAATTTAACCAGTGAAGGCAGTGTTCTCGCCCCCGCTCCTGGTAGACGCTAAACTGCCTTGTTTATTCCGTTAAGCAGGTAGCTGGTGAAGGCTGTGTTCCCGCACCCGCTCCCGGTTACGCTGCATCTGGCATTCGTCTTAATTTAACCAGTGAAGGCAGTGTTCTCGCCCCCGCTCCTGGTAGACGCTAAACTGCCTGGTTTCCGTTAAGCAGGTAGCTGGTGAAGGCTGTGTTCCCGCACCCGCTCCCGGTTACGCTGCATCTGGCACTCGCCTCTAGCTCAGCCAGTGAAGGCAGTGTTCTCGCCCCCGCTCTTGGTAAACTGCCTTATTTACTAATCCAGCTAGGTGAAGGCAGTGATCTCGCTCCCGCTCCCTCTGCCGGTAACGTGGGTGTAATTACATCCCTATTTCTGTTGGGCGAGTAGCGGCGCTGCTCTACTCTTTCTGTTAAGCAGGTAGCTGGTGAAGGCTGTGTTCCCGCACCCGCTCCCGGTTATGCTGCATCTGGCATTCGTCTCTAACTCAACCAGTGAAGGTAGTGTTCTCGCCCCCGCTCCTGATAGACGCGGAACTGCCCTGTTTTTCCGTTAAGCAGGTAGCGGGTGAAGGCTGCGTTCCCGCACCCGCTCCCGGTTATGCTGCATCTGGCATTCGTCTCTAACTCAGCCGGCAGTGTTCTCGCCCCCGCTCCTGATAGACGCTGAACTGCCGTGTTTATTAATCCAGCCAGGTGAAGGCAGTGCTCTCGCTCCCGCTCCCTCTGCCGGTAACGTGGGTGTAATTACATCCCTTTTTCTGTTCGGCGAGTAGCAGCAACGCTCTACTCTTTCCATTAAGCAGGTAGCTGGTGAAGGCTGGGTTCCCGCACCCGCTCCCGGCTACGCTGCATCTGGCACAGGGAAGTCAGGGTGTCGCAGCATTGCTCCACTCTCCGTCACGCTGGAGGGGCAGGGCCTATCTCCTGGTAGGTGTGCTCATGGGCGCCATCCCATCCCGCCAGGAGACCATCACCATGGGTGCATATCTCTCAGGGTGGGGTGCAGTGCGGCAGGGCAGGACCGTTCAGGGTCAGTGGTCTGCCCAGCAGAGTGCGCGCCGGGTCAACGTGCTAGAGCTTCGGGCCGTGCAGCTTGCACTCACGCACTTTCTACCCCAACTGGGGGGCAAGAATGTGCGTGTTTCTTGGGGACAGCATGTACATTGTTGCTTAGACAACAGTCCCTTCTAGATAGTGGACGTTCTCACTCCACTCTGAATTTATGTGGCTGCGATTCTGCCCGACATGTTCGGGTCGACGGCGCCATGGCGGGGTGCCACAGGTCGGTGTCCCTCTTTATGAGAGGGGATTTACGGCAGCGTCCCCCTTGCACCCCGAGGGCTCCGGCTTGGGACCTGCCCTTGCTGCCGGATGCCCTATCATCTCCTCCCTTCGAGCCCCTGGCCCATGTGGGGCTTAGGTGGCTGCACACGAAGGCAGCATTTCTGCTTGCCATAGCCTCAGGGAAGTGAGTCGGGGAGTTGCATGTCCTCTCCATAAACAATACATGCCCGAGGTGAGACTCTCAGGCGTTGCCCTTTGGGCAAATGTGGCATTCCCGCCGGGGTCCTTCCACAAACCCACTTCAATCAGCCTGCCCAGCTGGCACGCTTTGACATTCAGGAGTACGGCACATCGAAGTTGCTGTGCCCGGGGGGTGCCCAAAGGGCGTATATCAAGGCTACTGCCTGTATACGGCAGGAGGAGCAACTCTTGAGTTTGCCCTGGCGGCACTAAAGGAGGTTAGGCCCTCTAACCAGTGGCTGCCCCACTGGGTTGTCGATACCATCTCACAGGCTTACGGGGCCAGTGGCCGCCCCCTGCCATCAGGCTGAGATGCCACTCTACAAGGAGCATCTCAACATATTGGGCTGCCCTGAGAGGGGTGCCCCTGGAGACCATCTGCGCCGCGGCGTCGTGGGCGTCTTCTGGCACATTCTCCAGTTGTCATCAGGTCAATGTCGCCACTCCCCATTCTTTGGGCGTGGTCCTTTTGCCGAGCTCCGCTGCCTCCAGTGGTGAGCAAGGGCTTGGATTCTTCATGACATTGTTGGTATAAGTCATCCAGTGCTAAAGCACCGCCTCTGGCGGTCAGTAGGGACGAAATAGAACGATAGTTACGGCTGTAACTACGGTTCTATGAGTCCCGGATGACCGCCAGAGTTCCCTGTCACTCAGAATTCTTGTGTGCTCGCGAGAAGATTCGGGGAACAGATCCTCTGACAATACCGGCTGATATAGCCGGTGTCACGTGGGTCACAGGTGACTTTGTTGTTATTGGTACTCGAGCTGCGCATGCGCGCGATGGACATATCCAGTGCTAAAGCACCGCCTCTGGCGGTCATCCGGGACTCATAGAACCGTAGTTACAGCCGTAACTATCGTTTCGTGTTGCTTCCCTTTTACCCTAAGCGAGCTGGCGACGTAACATATTTGGGGGCTCGTCATTTCTAATCAGGTTGGTAATTTGATAAATTCGAATCAGATGGTAA
Organism: Pseudochaenichthys georgianus; assembly: GCF_902827115.2. Lineage (NCBI taxonomy): Eukaryota > Metazoa > Chordata > Actinopteri > Perciformes > Channichthyidae > Pseudochaenichthys > Pseudochaenichthys georgianus. The sequence goes on along the minus strand of NC_047508.1, from coordinate 18,141,284 downwards.
ATTTGTAAGCTTAGGTTGAATGGCGTTATTTGGCTGTGAGTCAGTTGAATTATGTCCTTCGCTTGAAGGAATAGACAAGTGTCGAAAAGGACATTTATTTCAGATCGCAGATCATTTTAGTCTCACGGTAAAGAAGAATGTTGTAAAAGATGAGCTTAAGGCTCAGGTCATAGATCAGTTGGTGGAACGGGGTGTCCTTAAGTTGTCCGGCGAATCAAAGCTGGCTGTGTCTGACGGTACCATGGCCCATATAGAGTTCACACAGGAGCTTGACGGGGAATCCCTGTCTGCTGGCGCGTCGGGAGGGCAGGATGAGGAACGTACACAGCGGGAGACGCCGGGTCCACTTCCTCGATTCAATGCACTATCCACGGCAAGTGATGGCTCTCAAGATGTGGTTAGGATTAAAGTCCGCATAGCACGTCTTGAGCTAGAGGCTAAGGAGCGGGCCGGGCAGGCACAGCTACAGTTTCAGCTGGAAATAAGGAAGCTGGATGCGCAGACACACGCACCAGCCCCACCTGCAGGTATGACACCCAGTTCAATTTGTGACGGCGTCGAACTTGTGCGAGACGCCTCACTATTTTAGCCTTAAGTGCCCATAGTGTGCTATGACTGTGATAATCTGTGACCTTCGTTTTGTGTAGCGTTATTGTGAACAGATGGCTGGTTTTAAGAGCCTGTATTTTTGATATCATCTTTATTTTGAGTTTATTATTAAAAATCAACCTCTTACCAAGAACACCTGGTTTCGTGTTGCTTCCCTTTTACCCTAAGCGAGCTGGGGACGTAACAGTATGTTCAGCGTTTAGTTGAACTTATCTCCACAATCTTGTCACTTCTGGTTCCAAAGAAAACAAGTTGTTGATGGCCAAACTTAAAGCTTAAAAAGGTCACCCACAAACCAATGGGTGACATAACGGTGACTGATTCTACTTTTAATATACAGTCAATGTCTTTTAACCTAACACACCTTTCACCGTTTTTGTTCACTTCCATTGCTCTCATCAATCTTGTTTCCATCAGCAGTTGTACACTATACCTGCCCTGAACCAAAAAGTAAACACAATTAGCGACTTGCTGTTGAACATTGTGGAGCATTTAGCAGCCACAGGGTCAGATATTTCCCTCAGGAGTTGGTGAAGACCCTTACAAGTTTTAAGGAGAGTGGATATTGGAATAAAAACTCTAAATTAATGCTAATGTTTCTTTTCTTTTTGTGTCTGCTCGCTTGCCGTGTAACCTTTACGAGTCAATAGTATGTCGATGTTGTATATAAAGCTCCTGTCTGCTGCAGCAAACATGAATGCTAAGAATGAATCAACTAAAAACTAAAAAAAGTAGTTGTATTTATTACTTGAATGTGCATGGCAGAAATAGTGTCACAGTGAAACAATTGTCTGTTTAGACATTTTTTTGACAGGAAGATTTTAGGTACTTTTCGGTCGTTACTTATTGCCTTGTTGGCATGCTGCAATCTGTTGACAAGAGAGCAGCCTGACTGGTTTAAACTCAGCATGTCATGTCACATTGCAGCCATCCCACATTCTGATCAGATATCAGATAAGGTAAAACATGTATTACACCCTACTAGCTGCACTGAGCGAGTGACAGTATTGACACTTTTTTCTTTTACGTAACAAAGGATTTTTATGTTTTAAGCTATGGTTTTAAGTCACAAAATAGTAAACGATTTTGAAAAGATACACGTGTCAAAATTCTTCTTCTGTTTAAAACCCAGTCTCAGTCATACATATCTAAAAAGAAGAGGGGATGAGGACATTATCAACATGACACTGAAACTATACTGTAGCTACAACTGTTTCACAATCACCAAGTAGTAATTATTCAACAGATTTCAGAACACAGTTAATGCCTTAGAGCTATATTGCAAAAATGTTAAGAATCAGGTTCATCACTAGTAAAACTGTGAGTACAACGAGAATCATATCACAGTATTTCCCTGGTTCTGTGAGGCCTTTGCCTTCCTGTTTTTCACAAAAAATATCACCCCAACAATCACTCCAATCACCAGCATCCCCACCAGTCCTGCACCCACAGCATAGGCAGTTACATTAGAGGTTTCTGGCTCTTCAGTCACTGGTTTTAAGGTAACATGCTTGATTACTCTCAAAATGGTCTCCTGTTTAGAGACACACTTGTGTGTGTCATCCCAGAAATTGTCATCACTGTTCTCATCTTCTTCTGTGTCTTCCTCTCCACCATCATCATAGTAATCCAGGAATACAGAGTCCACTAAAACAACACACCAGTACACCCCTCCATCTTTCACCTCCAGGTGGGAAATGGTCATCGTGGCCCCATTCTCAGACAGTCTGCCCCTCAGATCCTCCGGGACGGGAACAGTCATGTCGTTTGAATTGTGGATAAGTCCATTCTCGCCCGATGGTTCTCGACGGTACCACTGCACACTTAGGGAATGTTCTTTGTTAACATCACAATCTAGCAACACGCTCCTGCCTTCTAAAACCACTTTATTTTGGGATTCATTTTTGGGGCAAAGAAACAGAGAGTACCGCACTTCAAACAAAGAGGAGAAACAGGAATATTCCCCACTAAGTTCCTCAGAGAAGGCAGGAATCACCAAAGAGAAGTCTTCTGATTTCTCATCAAGTGAGAGGTTCATCTTCATGTTGCTACTATTGAACAACCCCAGTGGGGTCTCCCATTGCTGGTTGGTTCCTTCAGCGGGGCATTTTAATACAACTCTTTCTCCTTGTGTGGCAAAAATGTCCCTGCTTTCACTGTTGTCTTGTAGCTGCATGTTTTGGAAACTGACACAAGTCTTACCTTTGCTCACAAGACAGTAAAAGTGGCTGTTATTCTCTAATGCGCTTTTGTCAAACAAGAGGGACCTGCCGTTGTTTTGGACCTTTATTACTCCCTGCAACTCCTTCACCAGAAGGTCCAGAGCCACACTGCTATCCAGTAACAGTATGGGCTTGTAAAGCGGAAATGTTTCATAGTACCAGCGTACGGAGGTTCCATCTGAACCAATGGAAGTGTTGTTGCACAGAAGCTTGGCACCTTCATCTTCTTTCACAAGGAACTCTTCAGATTCAACCTCCTTATCGCACACAGAGAGCTGCTGGGTGTTCTGGCTCTCTAGAGTCTGGTGCAGCCAGCATTCCCTCCTGTAAATCCCAGAGTCCTTGTGTGTGAGTTGACTGATCTGGAGCCCAAGCAGGTGCTGAACTTTGTTGATGTGAATGCGACCCTGGAGGTCCTCAGGAGGTGTAGATGGGCTTTCAGACGAGGAGTTGCCAAGAAGCTGGTCTCCCTCCGGAGCACAACGATAAACAACAATATAATCCACTCCAAAACAATATCCCATCTCGATAGTGGTGCCCTTTGCTCTGAACACTGGCTCTACTTCCTTACTGAGGACCAGGTGGAGGAGCACGGGAAGCAGAAACTCAAGGAACCTAATGGAGGTCATGTTGGCTGTCTGTGTTTGCCATGTGTTTGTCACCCTCAAGGAAGTGTGCTTACTGTAAGCCTTGTAATTTATTCACTATGGTCCGCCTCCAGCTAATATCAGTTCCTCCTCCACATTCTTCCACAAACACTCTTAGTTTCTGAGTGACAGGCTACGGAACACACACAGACACATACACACATACAACAAACACACAGGGGAAGTTATTGACAGGAGTCGTCTCAAAGTAGTGACATTAAAGTTATGAACTGTCTGAAGTGCGAGACAACCAATAACGCTAAACATAAGCCATGAGACAGAACATGAAAAGGGGATTATCCATAGTTGTACATTAACTCTGTTGAAGGACAGGTTTCCACTCCACTGTGGGTGCGTTCAGTCACCGTGCAAGGTTGCTTCACAGCAGTTGAGAGGGAGTGTTAATGTGCATGTGTGCTTTTTTTCCGGTCAATTAACAAGCATTTGAACGTGTACATATGCAGTGCATGTACCATCGCACTCTTATTCATTTAGCACACTAATCTGAACTACATCTAAACATCAGGTAATCTATCTGGCAGTGATTCCTCTGGAACCGTGAGAAAACACAAAGGACTCATTCAGTATTGTTTTATTTATCGGCTGAAAGGATCTGCGTCTTATGGTTTCATTCCTTGCAACAGTTGAGCAATATGATATGCAACATAAAAACTGTCAAATCAAAATAGCCGCAACTCAATGAATATTAAACCATTTAAAACATGTGTGGTCATCTGTGCTTCGACAAGTGGCTTCATGATGTTGCACATAAGAAATGTGTTTTATTTAGTTAATATTGAGATTTGAAATTGTAGCTGTCTTCGTTAGTGTATAATTCCTTTTTTAATAACACAACATAGCTGGGAGAGTAGCATCTGTTAATAATAAATAGCTCTTGCCCAATCTCCTGCCCAATAAGTTAATGTGTCCCCACAAATCCAATGTTGCTCTACGGTTTCACACTATGAAGCTTTGTGTAACGGCTCTTTCCAGTTAATGAATGTAGAAGAGAATACACTACAAATATATACATTTCTTACTGGTGATGCATTCAAGGTTAAACTCCTTTAGTTTTAAATTGCACAACCAGGAAACACAATAGGAGCAGCAAAAGAATAAACCTATGTTAAGCAATGTAAAACAGAATGTTAGAGTTTAATATGATAAAAGTCTCCTTTATCAAGAACTGTGTTGTTTTTGTTCAGCATGCTCTCTCTATCTCTTTCGGTTTCTCAGTCTGTAAATGCCCAGGGCTATCTCTAGTATTATATGACAGAGTACACTGTCGGGAAAACCCTGAACTTCAACCAACGGTGCAGGAAGTGGGTCAGAGGATAATCATTGTATCAAATGATGCCTTTGCAGTGGACAATAGAAACTACTTTTTTAATTGTATTTGGACAAAATTGCCTCTGTGATGAGACGTATTTAATTTCTTAACTCAACAAAGCAGCACCCGGTGTGTGAGCATCTGCAATGACTCTGACAACTGGTACCAAATTGTGCTTGTGGTGCTCAGTGGCAGTTTTGAAAAGCTTTTACTTTCATTCTTCCTTTACATCTCTGTCCCCACATTTATTCGGAAAACCTCCTTTATATCTTTTTTTTCCTGCTATTATTCTTTGTTTTGGTGACGATGCTGTAACCTGGTTACAGTTGAGTCCTTC